>NC_084747.1:10821805-10849305 GCF_033978785.1 Entelurus aequoreus | reverse complement strand
CATGATCGTAATGTTAGATATTTTCATTTTGTAAATGCAGTTAAACCGGATGTATAGCATAGCGCTTTTATTTTGAAGCCGGAAAAGTGTGTGATTGGTTTGAGAAATTGTCTTGACAAGTTTTGATGTCGGATCGACTGTTTGCAATAAAAAAAAAAGTCTCCTTTCGACTTCCTGCCGACCGTCTTTCATTTCTGTTGAGCTTTTATGTCATCTTACTTACTAATTTAGTCACAGTAACAATCTAAATGTCATGTCATCACTCACCTTAACCGTCATCTGAACACAGAAGTGAAGCACCACCCACCTCTGAACGACGCGCACAGCAGGCGTTTGCGGCAGGGATGTCGCCTCGTCTCATGGCGAAAAATAGTCCTTTCTTGTCAGGAGAACAACTTGCCATGGCGTTGAACATGATAGTTCCATAAGGTTGACTTTCCTTTATCTTTTTACTGCTCGCTTGTTGCTAATCGGTAACAAGTGAACTGCAGTATGGCACAACTCGAGGGTCAAAATGGACATTCGTGCGGTAATGGCCCGTTAAAAAAATGTGTGCTGTTATTGAAAAGTTTTGAAACTTTTTAACTTTGACAGTCCTTAAAATAAGCAATTTTGAGAACTCACTCAGGTGAAAAAACAAACATTGATTTGTTTGTGTACTTTTCATTTTTCTTATAGTCAGACAATATTTTCAGCACAATATTCATTGTAGATAGCAGATCCATTCTGTGTGTCATACTTGATCATTTCGCGATATTGCCATATTTTTGCTGAAAGGATTTAGTAGAGAACATTGACGATAAAGTTAGCAACTTTTGGTCGCTGATAAAAAAAAGCCTTGCCTGTACCGGAAGTAGCGTGACGTCACAGGTTGAAAGGCTCCTCACATTTACCCATTGTTTACACCAGCAGCGAGAGCGATTCGGACCGAGAAAGCGACGATTACCCTATTAATTTTAGCGAGGATGAAAGATTCGTGGATGAGGAACGTGAGAGTGAAGGATTAGAGGGCAGTGCAGGACGTATCTTTTTTCGCTCTGACCGTAACTTAGGTACAAGCTGGCTCATTGGATTCCACACTTTCTCCTTTTTCTATTGTGGATCACGGATTTGTATTTTAAACCACCTCGGATACTATATCCTCTTGAAAATGAGAGTCGAGAACGCGAAATGGACATTCACAGTGACTTTTATCCCCACGACAATACATCGGCGAAGCTCTTTAGCTACGGAGCTAACTTGATAGCATCGGTCTTAAATGCAGATAAAAACAAAATAAATAAACCCCTGACTGGAAGGATAGACAGAAAATCAACAATACTAATATTACTATTAAACTCTGGACCTGTAACTACACGGTTAATGCTTTCCAGCGTGGCTAAGCTTAACAATGTTGTTGCTAACGACGCCATTGAAGCTAACTTAGCAACGGGACCTCACAGAGCTATGCTAAAAACATTAGCTATCCACGTACGCCAGCCAGCCCTCATCTGCTCATCAACACCCGTGCTCACCTGCGTTCCAGCGATCGACGGAGCAACGAAGGACTTCACCCGATCATAGATGCGGTCGGCGGCCCGGAGACGGAGGAAGTCAAGGTGAGGTCTGCGGCTAGCGCGTCTGCTATCCATCTCAAAGTCCTCCTGGTTGTGTTGCTGCAGCCAGCCGCTAATACACCGATCCCACCTACAACTTTCTTCTTTGCAGTCTCCATTGTTCATTAAACAAATTGCAAAAGATTCACCAACACAGATGTCCAGAATACTGTGGAATTTTGAGATGAAAACAGAGCTGTTTGTATTGGGATACAATGTGTCCGAATACTTCCGCTTCAACCATTGACGCCACGCGCATACGTCATCATACATAGACGTTTTCAACCGGAAGTTTCCCGGGAAATTTAAAATTGCACTTTATAAATTAACCCGGCCGTATTGGCATGTGTTGCAATGTTAAGATTTCATCATTGATACATAAACTATCAGACTGCGTGGTCGGTAGTAGTGGCTTTCAGTAGGCCTTTAAGCAAGATAGAAAATAGAAAAATATGTGACCTGTTTTTTAAATTTCTGTTTATTGAAAACTACCACACATGTTCAGTTGATTTAATTTTGTGACAATGAAGAAAATAATATTAAAATATAACTATTTTGTAAATTCAACATTAGAACTAGTTTGAACGACGTTTGATTGATTGATTGAAACGTGTATTAGTAGATTGTAAAGGAAGAGAATACACTCTATGACACAGTACAGTTTACACAGTACAGTACATATTCTGTATGTCAGGTTCAAACACTGATGACATCAATTAAACAGACAAGAAGCAAGGAATCATGCAGAGACAGAGTTAAATTTGGCTCAATGAGGAGAGACGTATTGGGCTGTACACTTAGTTACAGTTCCAACCTACGCTCTAAGGTCCAGACCCACGTGCTCCTCTATTTATTTGGGAGGTCCCTGGTTACATCACTGAGGCTGCTTCTCAAGGAAGGGGGGTCATTTCAGCAGCCACAGTTAGACACAATGTACGATTATTCAGAAATGCAAATGTGCTGACACTCATGATATCGCCCTGTCTCTGCTTTGTCTGCGTCACGGTACTCGATGTTCTGGATACAAACACTGATACGAGACGACTCGCAATCTTGGATTTGCAAGTTGTCCCTTTGCACGGATAGAAAAGTAGAACTTCCGCACAATTGATATTAACTATAGCATCGGCCTTTAAGCATAAGCGTTGTGTGATAACGTACACATAATTATTCTGACACCGTACAATTGACCACTAAATGGTAACACCCGAATACGTTTTTCAACTTGTTTAACCTCTTAAGGCCCAAGCTGGTTGTTTACATGCTTTTTTTTATTTCTCTTTGCTATTTCGGCTTATTGGACCCTAATTAGAATAAAAACTAAAAATCATCTTTTGATATGATGTACTTAGTCCATGAGTACACAAACGTGTACTTCATGTTTAGTGACATGCTAATTCTTATTGTTACACTTTTTTTTTTTCCAAATTCCATTGGATGTTATAGTCTTCTGACACCACCAGATGGCAGTATAAGTGTCATCATAAGCACATAAGACCCCAATTCAGTAGTGTACACAATTTTAGAAATAAAAGCTAAAACGTGCTGTCCACGCATGTGGCCACTAAGCCTTTAGAGCAGTGGTTCTTAACCTGGGTTCGATCGAACCCTCGTGGTTCGGTGAGTCAGTCTCAGGGGTTCGGCAGAGGTCAAGACACACCCAACTCATCGTGTAAATAAAAACTTCTCCCCATCGGCGTATTATGGATACCCCCAAAACAATGTTACCTCTAATTTTCCATCTGATTTGCAGATGTGTAATTTGTTGTGAGTTCATGTGTTGGTTTTGTTCTTTGAACAAGGGGATGTCATGCACGGTTCATTTTGTGCACCAGTAAAAAAAACATAACTTTGTCTTGAATTAGAATTTTTTATTTATTTATTTTTTCACTAAAGCGTTCGGCGAATGCACATATGACATTTGTGGGGTTCGGTACCTCCAAAAAGGTTAAGAACCACTGCTTTAGAGGTTAAGTCGGGGTCCATGTCCATGTCCGAAGTACATGTCAAACTACTTCCTTAACGTAAATGACCGCCATAACCACAACACCAGGGGGAGCTCCACTAACCACGTTAAACCCAGATTCCGAACTAACAAAGGTCTTAACTCATTTTCTTTCTATACCACATCAATGTGGAATGCGCTCCCAACAGGTGTAAAAGAAAGGGCATCTCTATCCTCCTTCAAAACCGCAATAAAAGTTCACCTCCAGGCAGCTACAACCCTAAACTAACACCCTCCCCGGATTGCTAATAATCAAATGTAAACAATCAAATGCAGATACTTTTTCTTATGCCTTCTGATCTCTCTCTCTCTCTCTCTCTCTCTCTCTCTCTCTCTCTCTCTCTCTCTCTCTCTCTCTCTCTCTCTCTCTCTCTCTCTCTCTCTCTCTGTCCACTACTTGATGTCCATATCCTACCCCCCCCCTCCACACCCCTGATTGTAAATAATGTAAATAATTCAATGTGATTATATTGTGTGATGACTGTGGGGCGGTATAGCTCGGTTGTTAGAGTGGCCGTGCCAGCAACTTGAGGGTTCCAGGTTCGATCCCCGCTTCCGCCATCCTAGTCACTTCCGTTGTGTCCTTGGGCAAGACACTTTACCCACCTGCTCCCAGTGCCACCCACACTGGTTTAAATGTAACTTAGATATTGGGTTTCACTATGTAAAGTGCTTTGAGTCACTAGAGAAAAAGCGCTATATAAATATAATTAACTTCACTTCACTTCACTTATTATGATGATAGTATATATCTGTATCATGAATCAATTTAAGTGGACCCCGACTTAAACAAGTTGAAAAACTTATTGGGGTGTTACCATTTAGTGGTCAATTGTACGGAATATGTACTTCACTGTGCAACCTACTAATAAAAGTCTCAATCAATCAATCAAAAATCCACGTTAATCAATTCATGCTTGATCAATAAACGTTGTTTTACGTATTTTTTAAAGTGTATTTTACGACTATTTTATGTTATAAGTAAATACCTTTGCGAAACGTATGTTTAGTGAATTAATTAGTAAGATGACTTTGTTTTGTTTTTTTAAACTGCTGTAAAAACGGAAGTGGCTGATTTGTGGCGCATGCGTAAAAAAGATTGAGCAGGCGACCAAGATGGCGGATTAACGTTCTGTGGCTCCCTGAAGATTGTTTCAATTTTACGATCAAACAGTTTCATAGACTCACAAAGACTCGCCTTTTCCTAGAACAGATTAAACGGACTTTGAGTTCGGAGCGATGGAGTGTTAGCTGAAGTGAAGATTGAAGACGTGATAGAAGATGGACGACTACTGCTATGCTAAGATGGCGACGTCCGCTAAAAGAGAACATGAAAGAGAATCAGCGCCACCAACTTCCAGCAAATCACCAACGGAGATAAAGACGAAAGATGAAGGTGAGTGACTTGAAGTTTTGTCATTTGAAAGCTATTTTAAGACCTTTTAAGTCGAAATTAGCCGACCTTGTTGAAGAATGTAAAGAAAGAGCCGCCATGATTGTTAGCTTGAAGAAGGCAGTGGAGTTCACATCAGAGGAGATGAAAGAATGCAAAAGTCAAATGAAGAAAGTGGAAGAGCAAAACAAGCGCTTGTGTAAAGAAAATAATGATGTGAAAGAAGAGATGTTGGGGAAGAGTAAGAGATGTGAAGAGAAGACTGGACCACATGTCTACATCAACGTGCAGAGGATTGGAGGTCATAAAGAACAAGAATCATTTCATTACTGTCAACTTTTGATTGGGAAGTTCTCCACAAGTGTCACAGCTCATAAAGTCGACTTCTAAATTGACTTCTCTGCTTCTTTGCACAATTTGTCCTACTCTGACACTTTTTTATAACGATATGCCCGTGATCAACTATATTTTAGTGTGACAGTTTGTGGAATTGATTGATTGATTGAGACTTTTATTAGTAGATAGCACAGTACAGTACATATTCCGTACAATTGACCACTAAATGGTAACACCCCAATACGTTTTTCAACTTGTTTAAGTCGGGGTCCACGTCAATCAATTCATGGTACAAATATATACTGTCCGCATAATGCAGTCATCACACAAGATAATCATCAGAGTATATACATTGAATTATTTACAATCCGGGGTGTGGGATGAGGAGGAGGTTGGGGGTGGGGGTGGGGGGTGTTAGGTTGGATTGCTATCAGCATATTTCAGTCATCAACAATTATATCATCAGAGAAATGGACATTGTGACAGTGTAGGTCTGACTTGGTAGGATACGTACAGCGAGTGGTGAACATAGTGAGATCAGAAAGCATAAGAACAAGTATATACATTTGATTATTTACAGTCCGGGGAGGTGGGATGTGGTGGGGGGAAGGGTTGGGCTAGGGTTGTAGGGAATTGCGCCACTTAGCTGTCATAAGACCAGAGCTTACAGTTCATTGTTGGCTACTTGACAGTTGGTCGCACTGGTCCCGTGTCACCTCCCTGCCAGACCGGGTTTTGGCATGTGGACTACTATCACCGTGGAGGCTGTGGATGATCCTCCACTATCCAGTAGTCAGAGGAGCCTGTTCAGTGTTAGACTGCTTCATCCCAAGTGCAGGACTAATAGACTCAAAAACTCTTTTGTCCCACACGCCATCAGACTTTACAACTCCTCTCTGGGGGGCAGGGGGAGTGGGAGGGGGGGTACTAGGATGACGGGGGATGCAAAACAACAACATATACCCCCATTCATTATTATTGACTTTTGACTTTTTAAATTCTATCTCAATTCTGTACACTGCTGCTGGAATTGTAATTTTCCTGAGAGAACTCTCCTGAAGGAATCAATAAAGTTCTATCTATCTATCTATCTATCTATCTATCTATCTATCTATCTATCTATCTATCTATCTATCTATCTGTCTATCTGTCTGTCTGTCTGTCTGTCTGTCTGTCTGTCTGTCTTTCTAACTCTATCTTTCCCCTTCCTTCCTTCCTTCCATCCATCCATCCATCCATCCATCCATCCATCCATCCATCCATCCTTCCTTTCATCCATCTTTCCTTCCTTCATTCCTTCCTTCCTTCCTTCTTTCCATCCATCCATCTTTCCTTCCCTCCTTCCTTTCTTCCTTCCTTCCATCCATCCATTCTTCCATCCATCCATTTTCCTTCCTTCCTTCCTTCCTTCCTTCCTTCCTTCCTTCCTTCCTTCCTTCCTTCTTTCCATCCAACCAACCATCTTTCTTTCCTTCCTTCCTTCCTTCCTTCCTTCCTTCCTTCCTTCTACAAAAGGGCTCCATTGCAACTGGATCTTAACTTTACTCAGCCGTTGTGTTTATTGTTTTGCTTGCTTCCTCCTTCCTTCCTTCCTTCCTTCCTTCCTTCCTTCCTTCCTTCCTTCCTTCCTTCCTTCCTTCCTTCCTTCCTTTCTCCCTTCCTTCCTTCCTTCCTTCCTTCCATCCTTCCTTCCTTCCAACCATCCTTCCTTCCTTCCTTCCTTCCTTCCTTCCTTCCTTCCTTCCTTCCTTCCTTCCTTCTTCCTTCCTTCTTTCCATCCATCCATCTTTCCTTCTCCTTCCTTCCTTCCTTCCTCCCTCCCTCCCTCCCTCCCTCCCTCCCTCCCTCCCTCCCTCCCTCCTTCCTTCCTTCCTTCCTTCCTTCCTTTCATCCATACATCCTTCCTTCCTTCCTTCCTTCATTCCTTCCATCCATCCATCCTTCCTTCCGTCCATCTTTCCTTCCTTCCTTCCATCCTTCCTTCATCCATTCATCCTTCCTTCATTTCTTCCATCCATCCTTCCTTCCTTCCATCCATCTTTCCTTCCTTCCATCCGTTCATCCTTCCTTCCTTCCTCCATTCCTTCGTTCCATCCATCCATCCATCCATCTTTCCTTCCTTCATTCCTTCTTTCCATCCATCCATTCATCTTTCCTTCCTTCCGTCCTTCCTTCCTTCCTTCCTTCCTTCCTTCCTTCCTTCCTTCCTTCCTTCCTTCCATCTGTCCTTCCTTCCTTCTTTCCATCCATCCAATCATCTTTCCTTCTTTCCTTCCTTCCTTCCTTCGTTTCTTCCGTCCTTCTTTCCATCCATCCAATCATCTTTCCTTTCTTCCTTCCTTTCTTCCATTCTTCCATCCTTCCATCCTTCCATCCTTCCATCCATCCATCCATCCATCCTTCCTTCCTTCCTTCCTTCCTTCCTTCCTTCCTTCCTTCCTTCCTTCCTTCCTTCCTTCCAGCCTTGCTTCCATCCTTCCATCCACCCTTCCATCCTTCCTTCCATCCATCCATCCATCCTTCCACCTACCCTTCCTTCCTTCGTTCCTCCGTTCCTTCGTTCCTTCGTTCCTTCCAGGGACTCCTCTACAAAAGGGCTCCATTGCAACTGGATCTTAACTTTCCTTCCTTCCTTCGTTCCTTCCTTCCTTCCTTCCTTCTACAAAAGGGCTCCATTGCAACTGGATCTTAACTTTCCTTCCTTCCTTCGTTCCTTCCTTCCTTCCTTCCTTCTACAAAAGGGCTCCATTGCAACTGGATCTTAACTTTACTCAGCCGTTGTGTTTATTGTTTTGCTTGTGTATATTTGAGGGTCCACCATCCCTTTTTTTAAAAGTGACAGAACCTATTTTATTGCTTTTGGCTGTGGTTTTTATTCCGTTGCAATATTTAGCTTACGGAGTATATTTTAATTTGTGTTTATTTTATTGGTATTGAAAAGTTTACATTTCAACTCCAAATATTAACATATATGAGAAACAAAAGTTAAATACATTTGAAAGAATATAAATGCATTATTATTATCTATTATCATTAAGTGGAAGTTGCTTCCTAGCAGTTCCACTGTAGACACGGCACAGGAGCCAAGTGTGCAGTTTTTAACAAAGTTTTTAATGCACATAGATTTTATCAAAGTCTTTCTCCCACAGAACGTGACTTTTCAGTCACGTCCGTATCCTCTCTCCCCCCCTTGCTCTCGGCCGCTCACTGTTAAAGACAACAGATGATTAGATTAACACGTACCACCTGGGAAATCTAATCACCTGTCAGCTGTGTCTCGCCGTCAGCACATGCTCGCCCCCATCCGATGGTGCTCGTCCTCAGCACCATAGGCAGAGGTGATGACCTTTGCTCCTGCAGGCGCGCTGGTCACACCTCCCTCCACACGTTACAATGTGGTCCCATAAAAATATTGGCAATAATATCGTTCACGTACGTTCCCATGACTACCCAGACACACTTGCAAACTTTTTAAAATAATTTTCCTAATTTGTATTTGCTTGTCATCGCTTGATGGGACATTTTCAGTAGTGTGTCATGTTCTAAATATATTTGTATATATTTGAACGTGGAGAACATTTGCTTCCCCCCGCGTGTTGAGTGATAGAGATGATGGTTCTGTTTAAGTCTCGTTTATTTTGGCGTAGTCCAGAGGTGCCCATTATGTCGATCGCGAGCTACCGGTCGATCGTGGAGGGTGTTGTCAGTCGATCGCCAGCCAGGCATTAAAAAAATAGACCTAAAAAGTAGCAATCATCAATTTTCACTAAGACGTCACTTGATTGACATTCACGGCATTGTGGCTGCTGCCAGATCATTATTAAGAAAAAAAAAATGACAGAGAGGCGAGAAATGCTTTTTATTTCAACAGACTCTCGCGTCGTACCTGCCGTCAAAACTCTAAAGACCGACTGCACAGTTCCGGTCTTCACAATAAAAGCCCTGCTTCATCCTGCCTGCGCTAACAAAATAAGAGCCTCAGAAAGCTGGCGTGCACACGCTAGCAAGCTACGGCGTTTGCCGCCAATCTATTTCTTGTCAAGTGTATAAAAAGGAGTATGGAAGCTGGACAAATAGGATGGCAAAAAGCAACCACTTTCAATCAATCAATCAATCAAACAATGTTTACTTATATAGCCCTAAATCACAAGTGTCTCAAAGGGCTGCACAAGCCAAGATGACATCATCGGTTCAGAGCCCACAAAAGGGCAAGGAAAAATATCTCAACCCAGGGGGATGTCAATGTGAATGACTAGGAGAAACCTTGGAGAGGACCGCAGATGTGGGTGACTTGCTTGCTTGTATTATCAGTAAACACCTTCAACTTGTTAACAAAAACCTCTCTTTCATAAATAAATATAAATGATATATATGAATGAGGTGGATCTCTTCCACTTGGTCAATTGAAAAGTAGCTCGCCTGCAGAAAAAGTGTGGGCACCCCCTGGCGTAGCTTACCTTTTTTTCCACGCCTGTTGCCGCAAATCCTAACCACTGATGACACTTTTCTTTTCTTTGGAACAAAGCTCTGGCCGAGTAACAAACATCCCAAGTTTCTGGTCGACATGGTCCTTTTTTTTCCACTCATACCTTCGCTCATCCCTTTCACTCTGGAATTTGCAAGGTCGTTGCTTTTTATTTATTTATAATGTTTTTATGATCGTAGGAAGCCACAATAGAAATCAAAATGCAATTAATTGTTCATCCCAAAGCTTCACTTGTAAGACAAGTCATGTAAACATTGATCCATCATTCTGGCAAAGCATTAAATGAATGTCCATGAAACACTACACACACATACAGTACATAGAAGAAAGTGTGTAGCGAGTTTAAGGAGAAACATCTCGTGGATCATGCTTGAACTAAAGTGTGTTTGTGTTGTTGGTGTCCTGCAGACGTCCAGCAGATGATTGGTCATTCAGATGAACATGGGGGCTCCACTTTGAAGCAAGAGTCTCCATGGACCCCCCCACATTAAAGAGGAGGAGGAATTATGGATAACGGAGGAAGCTGATCTCACCAAGTTGCCACTGACTGTTGTCTCTGTGAAGACTGAAGATGATGAAGAGAAACCACAATTCAACAACCTCATAGCTCCACTGTCAGATAGTGAGGCTGAAGACGAGGTTGAAGAACATTTGAGCAGCGACACAGACTGTGAAGGTGATATGAGGACTGACAAAAACTTGGGATGCTCTAAAAAGAAGTGTGGTACAAAATGTTTCAGCTGCTCAGTTTGTGGTAAAAGCTTTACTCAAAAGAACACTTTGACTGTACACATGAGAAGTCACACAGGAGAATACCCATTTGGTTGTTCAGTTTGTGGTAAAGGATTGAGTCGTAAAATTGATTTGACTCGACACATGAGGGGACACACAGGAGAGAAACCATTTACATGTTCAGTTTGTGGTAAAAGTATTTCTCAAAAGGCCGACTTGACAGTACACATGAGAACACACACAGGAGAGAAACCATTTAAATGTTCAATTTGTGGTCAAACGTTTTCCCAAAGTGCCCATTTAACTGTGCACACGAGAACACACACTGGAGAAAAACCGTTTATGTGTTCAGTTTGTGGTGAAAGATGTTCTCTTAGGAGCAGTTTGACAGCACACATGAGAACACACACAGGAGAAAAAACCATTCGATTGTTATGTTTGTGGTAAAAACTTTGCCCGTAAACAACATTTGACTGCACACATGTACACACACACGGGGGAAAAAACATGTAATTGTTCAGTTTGTGGGAAAACTTTTTCTCGCAAGGAAAGATTGACCGGACACATGCGAACGCACACTGGAGAAAAACCATTTAAATGTTTAATTTGTGGGAAAAGCTTTTCTCTCAAGGCTCATCTCACAGGGCACTTGAGAAGACACACCGGAGAAAAACCCTTTATTTGTTCAGTTTGTGGCAAAAGCTTTTTTTCCAGGCGAGGTATGAGCCAACACACATTGAAACACACAATTGACAAAAACATGTAAGTGTTTCCCACATTGTATAAGAAAGATGCGAGACAATAACAAATATGTTAAAACACAATAACACGCGCGAGAGAAAACATTTAATTATTTGACTCATATTATGTTCAAGATATGGTGAATGTTTATATTCAACTTGGATAAAGCGAACCACCAGGTTTAAGTAAATAATGGTTGAGTCCATAATAAATTTAGTAGCCTTAGTTGGATATTCGCATATAGACTGGGGTAACTCTCTCAAAAGAAGAGGCAATAAATTCAGACTTCGTAATGTAAAAGTGATAGCTCCATCCTGGAGGAGAGACTACATGTCTATCTTCACGTCAACTTCTAAGTTACAACATATAGAGGTTGTTTTCTGGTCACTTACACATGAACATATCCTTACATGGTCAGGTTGTACTCTTACTGAATGAACACACACCCAACAGAGAAAGAAGGAATATAAGAGGGTGGTTCTGCTCCTCCAAGTTAGGAGTCCTTCATTTTTGACCTCAGCTCCTCCAGGTACTGCAGACCTGTATAATGACGCTTGCTTGTAATAAAGCAACTTTTTGTTTAGCAAAGCATGTCCGACATCTCCTTTGATCCAGCCGCACCGTCGTGTTGTCCTTCTGCCCGGGAGGGGGGTGACAAGACCAGAAATACACTTTAATGTTAAAAGCTATACTAAAAATTAAAAATTGTTTAACCCTATGAGAACGCACAGGAGAAAACCCCTTTATTTTCAGAGTTTGTAGCAAAAGCTATCTCTGTATATCAGGGGTGTCAAACGTACGGCCCGAGGGCCGGATCAGGCCCGCGAACAGGGTTTCTCCGGCCCGCGGGATGAGTTTGCAAAGTATAAAAATTAACCTGAAATTTTTTTATGAAATAAACAGCTGTTCTAAATGTGTCCAGTAGATGTCGCAATAGCAATTATTTGATTTTCTGCCTTGCTCTTGGCGAGGGCAGTCTAATTTTTTTTCTCCTCCCGTCTTCTCCCTGCTTGCTCTCTTTGTCTTGTCCTGTCTACACTTTTTTTTTTTTTTTGATGCCTCTTTCTCTGCGCTGTCCTCCAAATCTAAACATCATGGAATTGATTAGCTGGACTCTCGTCTCAATTGACAAAATCTTTTCGACAAGGAAAAGAGGTTCTGGGGAGCCTGGCTGCCCTGATAGAACCATTGCTGCGGGGTACGTGAGAGATTCCTGGGAGAAATGGAGAATCATGTGCCTCTTCAGTCCTTTCCATCGAGGACGTGGAAGACATCTACCTGTTTGGAACCGTGAATTGGGCTGGGCATTGCTCTGGTGTATCGTCAAATTTTTAAGACGATGGCAGCCACTCAAGGATCCCAAAGGCTGTTCGTCGCAATGGAAGGCTTGGGCCGGGCTGTGGGATCACAGACTGTGGCGATTTCTGAACTGAATCGCAAGATGGATCACATCATGGAAAAGCTTGTTGAAATGCGAAAATTGGATATGAGAGCAGCCAACATGGACGAATAGCACAGACAAGCCATTGTAATGTCTGCTCGCTTGGAAAAACAAAAATTCCTAATCTACGATTTGACTCCCTCGAATGGTCTTGACGCTGCAAAACAGAAGCAGGTTGTTCCGAAAACATCCCCCGAGGACACCTCAATGATGGACGCTTTTGACCTCCCTCCCTCCTCAACGACACCTGGAAGTCGAACTTTGCTTGCATTGCATACAGAACGGCCCCAGGCCTATGGACACAACATCACTACACCCGAGACAATGGGCATATACACAAACACACACCCCACCCCCACCCCACGCCTTCACCACAGCTTGATTCCCCTTCAGAGTGATGGACGGTTGCGTAGCGCCTCCATGGCTCCAACCCCCCCTCCCTCTGTCGCTAGATATCTCGAGATGTACGTTGTAATATGTATATGTGCTTTGCTATGGAGGTACTTTCCCACTCACGACTGGGCCCCCTTAGGAGCCCAGTCTAGATCGTATTTTTTTTCTACTCATCCTTCCCTAGCGTTTACCTGTTTCCTATCTTTTACGGGGCGCCTTGTGGCGACCCATCAGCGTTCCTGTTCTGTACACTGTTTGTTTGTCTCATCTTGAACGGGTTTGGGCTGAAAACAAAGTTTTGTTGTACTTGTGCAATGACAATATAGATCTACCTAGATCAGTGTTTTTCAACCTTTTTTGAGCCAAGGCACATGTTTTGCGTTGACAAAAACCCGGAGGCACACCACCAGCAGAAATCATTAAAAAAGTAAACTCAGTTGACAGTAAAAAGTTGTTGTCGCAATTGTTGGATATGACTTTAAAACCATAACCAACCATGCATCAATATAGCTCTTGTCTCAAAGTAGGTGTACTGTCACCACCTGTCACATCACGCCCTGACTTGTTTGGACTTTTTTTCTGCTCTCCTGTGTGTGATGTTTTAAGTCTTGTCTTGCGCTCCTATTTTGGTGGCTTTTTCTCTTTTTTTGGTATTTTCCTGTAGCCGTTTCATGTCTTCTTTTGAGCGATATTTCCCGCATCTACTTTTTTTTAGCAATCAAGAATATTTCAGTTGTTTTTATCCTTCTTTGTGGGGACATTGTAGATTGTCATGTCATGTTCGGATGTACATTGTCTTTGCTCCACAGTAAGTCTTTGCTGTCGTCCAGCATTCTGTTTTTGTTTGCTTTGTAGCCAGTTCAGTTTTTGTTTTGTTCTGCATAGCCTTCCCTAAGCTTCAATGCCTTTTCCTAGAGGCACTCACCTTTTGTTTATTTTTGGTTTAATCATTAGACACCTTTTTTACCTGCACGCTGCCTCCCGCGGTTTCCCACATCTACAAAGCAATTAGCTACCGGCTGCCACCTACTGATATGGAAGAGTATTACACGGTTACTCTGCCGAGCTCTAAACAGCACCGACACTCAACAACAGCACATAATTTACAGACTATAATTACTGGTTGGCAAAAAATATTTTTAACCCAAATAGGTGAAATTAGATAATCTCCCACGGCACACCAGACTGGATCTCACAGTGGCACAGTGGTTGAAAAACACTGACCTAGATGATGCTACATATGTACAAAATAAACCACATGTTAGTACATCAATCGAGGAAAATTATCAAACTACATAAGTAATAGGGGTGTGGGAAAAAATCGATTTGAATTCGAATCGCGATTCTCACGTTGTGCGATTCAGAATCGATTCTCATTTAAAAAATTTTTTTTTTTTTTTTTTTTTTAATGAATCAATCCAACAAAACAATACACAGCAATACCATAAAAATGCAATCCAATTCCAAAAGCAAACCCGGCCCAGCAACACTCAGAACTGCAATAAACAGAGCAATTGAGAGGAGACACAAACACGACACAGAACAAACCAAAAGTAGTGAAACAAAAATGAATATTATCAACAACAGTATCAATATTAGTTACAATTTCAACATAGCAGTGATTAAAAATCCCTCATTGACATTATCATTAGACATTTATAAATATACAAAAAAAAGAACAATAGTGTCACAGTGGCTTACACTTGCATCGCATCTCATAAGCTTGACAACACACTGTGTTCAATATTTTCACAAAGATAAAATAAGTCATATTTTTGGTTCATTTAATAGTTAAAACAAATTCACATTATTGCAATCAGTTGATAAAACATTGTCCTTTACAATTATAAAAGCTTTTTACAAAAATCTACTACTCTGCTTGCATGTCAGCAGACTGGGGTAGATCCTGCTGAAATCTATGTATTCCATGAATAGAGAATCCTTTTAAATCGGGGAAATATCGTTTTTGAATCGAGAATCGCGTTGAATCGTAAAAAAAAAAAATCAATATTGAATCGAATCGTGACCCCCAAGAATCGATATTGAATCGAATCGTGGGACACCCAAAGATTCACAGCCCTAATAAGTATCATCCTGTAATTTGATTTTGATATCTTTTTTTTATCTTGATAGATTGAAAATTAACACCAAAGAGTTGACAGATGAACATTATCACATAATTTATTCAGAAAATATAAATAACGACCAATTAAAGATAGGATTTTATCAACCGCAGCATGTAAGTGTAAAAAAAAAAACCCAACAACATTATGATTTGTACATTTTCAGAATGTGCTTGTTCTATTTTTAAACAACGAAAACAATCTGAAGTTGTCTTTATTTTTAAGTTATCGTGCAGTGATTTTACCAGTCCAGCCAACTTGGGAGTAGATTTTTCTCCATGTGGCCGCTGATCTAAAATGAGTTTGACACCCCTGCTGTAAACAATTGGCACAACATGTAATGTGTAATCAAATTTGTTAGTGCAACCATCTTTACCTCAAACTAAGCCTTTAAAAGATTATTTATTATGTGTGTGTTTTTTTTCCCCTCGTGTGAGTTAGCGATGCTAACAACATCAGCTACACAATTTGGATTGGTTGAGAACAACATGGATGGGGTTTTCCTCACCTTCCTTTCGAATTACAGAACTGTACATCAATGATCGTGAAATTGTGTTTTTTTTATGTTGTGACAATGTTGTATAATAGTGTCATTTACAAGATACAATTCAAAATATAAGTCCCTTGTCGTTCCCTGATAATGTTACGCCACATCATTTGGCTTTCTGTTCATATCCGCATGGTTTCGAAATGAATACCGTATCATTAAATAACATTTTTCTTTTGTTGTTGTGTATGAACAACTACCGTGGAATAATTTGACAGCGAATTACGTAATCTTTGCGCGTGCATGGACCAGTCGGGTGCAGTGGAAACAGGAAGCACTCAGCACAAAGGGCAAAGAGGAACCAGCACAACAGAAAACACAGCGTGCACAAACTACAGCGACCCCTGCTGGCGTAATTAAGCCACTGTCTTTAGCTAAAGTGCTTCGCCGATGTATTGTCGTGGAGATAAAAGTCACTGTGAATGTCCATTTCGCGTTCTCGACTCTCATTTTCAAGAGGATATAGTATCCGAGGTGGTTTAAAATACAAATCTGTGATCCATATTAGAAAAAGGAGAGTGTGTGGAATCCAATGAGACCTTGTACCTAAGTTACGGTCAGAGCGAAAAAAGGTACGTCCTGCACTGCACTGTAGTCCTTCACTCTCACGTTCCTCATCCACGAATCTTTCATCCTCGCTCAAATTAATGGGGTAATCGTCGCTTTCTCGGTCCGAATCTCTCTCGCTCCATTGTAGACAACGGGGAATTGTGAGGAATCCTACCTCCTGTGACGTCACGCTACTTCCGGTATAGGCAAGGCTTTTTTTTTATCAGCGACCAAAAGTTGCGAACTTTATCGTCGTTGTTCTATACTAAATCCTTTCAGCAAAAATATGGCAATATCTCGAAATGATCAAGTATGACATAGAATGGATCTGCTATCCCCGTTTAAATAAAAACATTTCCTTTCAGTCGGCCTTTAAGTCAGGTCATGTTTTTGATTGATTGATTGAGACTTTTATTAGTAGGTTGCACAGTGAAGTACATATTCCGTACAATTGACCACTAAATGGTAACACCCGAATAAGTTTTTCAACTTGTTTAAGTCGGGGTCCACTTAAATTGATTCATGATACAGATATATACTATCATATATACTATCATCATAATACAGTCATCACACAAGATAATCACATTGAATGTATTTACATTATTTACAATCAGGGGTGTGGAGGGGGGGGGGGGTAGGATATGGACATCAAGTAGTGGACAGACAGAGAAAGAGAGAGAGAGAGAGAGAGAGAGAGAGAGAGAGAGAGAGAGAGAGAGAGAGAGAGAGAGAGAGAGAGAGAGAGAGAGAGAGAGAGAGAGAGAGAGAGAGAGAGAGATCAGAAGGCATAAGAAAAAGTATCTGCATTTGATTGTTTACATTTGATTATTAGCAATCCGGGGAGGGTGTTAGTTTAGGGTTGTAGCTGCCTGGAGGTGAACTTTTATTGCGGTTTTGAAGGAGGATAGAGATGCCCTTTCTTTTACACCTGTTGGGAGCGCATTCCACATTGATGTGGCATAGAAAGAGACCGCCTGGCTGTGTTTGATTGGTCCAACGTCACCAGTGACTGCATCTGATTGGTGGAACGGACTCAAACGTCACCAGTGACAGTATTTGGTGAAACGCGGGCACTTTGAAGGTCTGTCTGACAAACCAAAACAAACAAAGCGTGCATTAACAGATCGATAAAAATTAGTAGCGAGTAGCGAGCTGAATGTAGATAAAAGTAGCGGAGTAAAAGTAGCGTTTCTTCTCTATACATATACTCAAGTAAAAGTATGTTGCATTAAAACTACTCTTAGAAGTACAATTTATCCCAAAAGTTACTCAAGTAGATGTAATGGAGTAAATTTAGCGTGTTACTACCCACCTCTGATAATACTGTATACTATACAGTGTATAGTCACTGTCCATCTGATTGTCTAGTTAGCTAACATATATTACCCCCCCCCCCCCTCCCCCCCTCCCCTTACACAATCTGGACTGCGGTCCTAACTTTCAACCCTGTTGGCTTTTACAATCTTTATTTTCATCATTTATTTCAACTTTATGTTATTGAAGTACGACATTTTTAAATGTAATTAATTTAATTTACAAGCAATTATATTATGGTCATACTCTTGTTTGCTAGCGGCTACGATTTCAGTACTATTGAAGATCTTTGCTCCTTCTCAACTCTAATATTATTTTCACAAAATACAACCAATAGTACGTCAATGTTAAATCTTACTTGTGAAAAGTAATCCCCCGATTCTTATTTTCAACAGTCCGCTCATTTGAGCAGGAAAACGCTGAACACCATCTTTGTTTTCTACCTGTCAACTGTCACTTTAGGCCAGGGGTCGGCAACCCAAAATGTTGAAAGAGCAAAAATACAAAAACAAATCTGTCTGGAGCTGCAAAAAATTAAAAGCCATGTTACATACAGATAGTGTGTCATGAGATATAAATTGAATTAAGAGGACTTAAATGAAACTAAATGACTGCAAATATACCTACAAATGAGGCATAATGATGCAATGGGTGAGGGCCGACATCCGGGCAACTGAGCTACATACGGGTTCTGCGAGCCATAGCAACCAGACTGGCGTTGAAAACAAACCGTTGCCATTACTCTTTAACCTGTCGACCTACGCTGGTTAAACCCGTCATTCTGCCTCCAAAATGCCGAAAAACTGTGTTGTTTTTGGTTGTGCTAACCACAACTGGAAACAGGGAAAACAAAGGTTGTATTTTGTTCTGCCAAAGCGTGATAAAAGCCCACAGAGACGAGACAAATGGCTCGCAGCTTTACACCGGGAAAACGAGGACGGTTCTCACTGGAGTCCCCCAAAGTCCCGGGTCGTGTGTTCGGATCACTTCGTTTCTGGTAAATATAAGGAACAAAAATCCACCTTCTTAACCACAACTTGGCTATACGTCCGTGCTAATGTTGTACTTGTTGAATTTGTACCTTATAACGTTCGACAGCTGAAGTTGTTATTGTACAAAAATAACATGCGGTATATACTATATAGTCTATAGCCTAGCTAGCTATTTTCGAAAACCGGACAACGAGAGGATACCAAAGGCAGCGTTAAAATGGACACCACCGGGAAAACGTAAGCCAGGGCGGCCAAAGAACACCTGGCGAAGAACAGTTGAAGGGGAGCTGAAAGAGATGAAGCTTACATGGGGCGAGGCACAGAGATGAGCACAGCAGCGAGATGAATGGCGTCGAGTCGTCGAAGCCTTATTTCCCATCCGGGAAGAAGAGGATTAAGTTAAGTAAGTAATATACTATATAGTCTATAGCCTAGCTAGCTATTTTCGAAAACCGGTTTCGTTTAAATTTGCACTTAACAGTTGGGTTTTTAAAAACCAATAAACCCTATAATTTTCATGTTGCCATTCAATACATGTAGCCCTCAAATCTCTCAATATTTTATACACTAACACTTGATCTTGTTGTTGATAACTTCCGCGTCTCTTTCTTAGTAGCGCGCAGGTTAAGATAACTAGCAAGCTAAGCTAAGCTTGAGAAGCTTTAAAGTTCACTGAGACGAGTCTGACGCAAATAATACATTTTCGTTTTTTCACACGATATGCGAATAAGTAAAAATGCGTAAATGAAGGATTTAACGCCGACTTCCAAGCCACAACGCTCGTTAAATGCTTTTTATGTCAATGCTGTGTTCGCTGTGAGCTGGTTTGTTTTCAACAAATTCCCGGTTGCTAGGGGATTGGTAGGCGGAAGTGACGTAGGTCCGCCCTCACCGTACATACAGCTAGCCTAAATAGCATGTTAACATCGATTAGCTTGTAGTCATGCAGTGACCAAATATGTCTGATTAGCACTCCACACAAGTCAATAACATCAACAAAACTCACCTTTGTGTATTCACGCACATCGCTAAAAGTTTAGTGGACAAAATGAGACAGAAAAAGAAGTGGCATAAAGCACGTCCTAGAAAGTCGGAGAAAGTTGTACATGTAAACAAACTATGGTGAGTTCAAGGACCGCCAAAATTAGTAGGACAATATCAAATCAATCAATCAATCAAAGACAAAACGGCGCTCGCCAAATACTCGAATGAAAAGCATCTTTAATATAAACAGTGTGCTTTATAACAATTAGGAAGGTTTGTGTCATGTTTGTCCTCCTACAGAAACCATATTAAAACAAAAAATATATTTTTTTCCCCTCATCTTTTTCCATTTTTCATACCTTTTTGAAAAAGCTCCAGAGAGCCACTAGGGTGGCGCTAAAGATGCGGCTCTAGAGCCGCGGGTCGCCGACGCGCCTCCTCATCACCACTTCAAGATGGCGGCCCAATTTCTCGCGTCACAGCAGCCAATGCTGCGTCTCCTTATAACATGTCTATGGTTGTGAACGTGTCTGCCGAAGTTGAACAATAAATGACTGACCAGTTTGGTATAAATAATACATTCCGTAGTCCGTGTGTGATAGAGAACATAATTTAACAGTGGGATGCCTTTATTTAAAAAAAAAAGAAAAAAAAAGAAACATCGTGCATTAGAAAACGGAAGTGGTTGACTTTTGGCGCATGCGCAAACAGTTCGAGCAGCTCAAAAGACTTTTGCGGACTGAGTGTGCATTTACGATCTAACCGTTTTACAGATTCATAAATATTCGCATTTTATAAAGACCACAAAACGGAAGTTGAGTTGGGAGCGATGGAGTGTTGTCTGAAGTGAAGATTGAAGACGTGATAGAAGATGGACGACTACTGCTATGCTAAGATGGCGACGTCCGCTAAAAGAGAACATGAAAGAGAATCAGCGCCACCAACTTCCAGCAAATCACCAACGGAGATAAAGACGAAAGATGAAGGTGAGTGACTTGAAGTTTTGTCATTTCAAAATTATTTGAATTTCAAGCCCTTAAAGTCGAAATTAGCCGCCTTGTTGAAGAATGTAAAGAAAGAGCCGCCATGATTGTTAGCTTGAAGAAGGCAGTGGAGTTCACATCAGAGGAGATGAAAGAATGCAAAAGTCAAAATGAAGACTCCTTTGGGACAAACTATGATGCAGAACCTTGTATTTTTTAGCCCGAATCTACGGAAGTTTTAGAAGCTGGGTGATAAGCAGAGCCAGCAAGTAGCAGTAGTGCTAAGTGCTGAACAAGGAATACAAACTGTGGACATTTCCCAACAAACACTCACTGTACAATGTCTGCTCTCACTGGGATGACGACTGCTGGAATGTTCATATCTTCCCGTTTAGTTGAAGAATTGATCATAACCCTCATGCAGGTTTAAAAAGAAAAAGAAGGTGTGTGCAAACGGACGTCTTTAGTGTTTCTTTCTCGCCATCTCCAAGTCTAAGTTGCTGTAATACACTTCTCCACCACTCGTATTGACAATTTGAAACAAACAGAAGTCTAAGGTCATAAAGATGTTTCTTCGGCGCAAAAAATATGACTAAAGTGGTAAAGCTGTATTATCAGTCTTGCTTAAAGGCCTACTGAAAGCCACTACTACCGACCACGCAGTCTGATAGTTTATATATCAATGATGAAATCTTAACATTGCAACACATGCCAATACGGCTGGGTTAACTTATAAAGTGCAATTTTAAATTTCCCGCTAAATATTCTGCTGAAAACGTCTCGGTATGATGACGTTTGCGCGTGACGTCACGGATAGTGCGGACATATTGGGACAGCATTGTGGCCAGCTATTAAGTCGTCTGTTTTCATCGCAAAATTCCACAGTATTCTGGACATCTGTGTTGGTGAATCTTTTGCAATTTGTTTAATGAACAATGAAGACAGCAAAGAAGAAAGCTGTAGGTGGGAAGCGGTGTATTAGCGGCCGGCTGGACTCTTACCAGGAGGACTTTGAGTTGGATAGCAGACGCGCTACCGTGAGTACGCAGCTGCGGCTTCCAAACATTTGATCGCTTGCCCGTACGTGCGTGCCGCTATGTGCATGTCACGTACGTAACTTTGGGGAAATATATGTGCTGTATGAACTTTGGGGAGGTGAACAGTACTTTGGGCTGTGGGATTGAGTGTGTTGTGTGGGTGTTTGAGTTGTATTGGCGGGTTATATGGACGGGAGGGGGGAGGTGTTTGTTATGCGGGATTAATTTGTGGCATATTAAATATAAGCCTGGTTGTGTTGTGGCTAATAGAGTATATATATGTCTTGTGTTTATTTAGTATTGTAGTCATTCCCAGCTGAATATCAGGTCCCACCCGCCTCTCACAGCATCTTCCCTATCTGAATCGCTTCCACTGCCCTCTAATCCTTCACTTTCACTTTCCTCATCCACAAATCTTTCATCCTCGCTCAAATTAATGGGGTAATCGTCGCTTTCTCGGTCCGAATCGCTCACGCTGCTGGCGTCCATGATTGTAAACAATGTGCAGATGTGAGGAGCTCTTCAACCTGTGATGTCACGCTACTTCCAGTACAGGCAAGGCTTTTTTTATCAGCGACCAAAAGTTGCGAACTTTGTCGTCGATGTTCTCTACTACATCCCTTCAGCAAAAATATGGCAATATCGCAAAATGATCAAGTATGACACATAGAATGGATCTGCTAGCCCCGTTTAAATAAGAAAATCTCATTTCAGTATGCCTTTAAATGTTGTTGTTAGTTTTTTAAGCAATAAATATATTATGATTATATTTTATTAATTTAGTTAGAATTAATTTATTTTAGCACTGTGTAAATATAGAAGTAGAATGGTCTCACATCAACTTATATATATAAATATATTAATACATATGCATATACTAATAAATATAAAAATCCAAATGTGATATACAAATAAATAAATAATTTGTATAAAGAAATATTTTTGAGATTTGAAAATATATACAAATAAAATGTATAAATATAAAAATGTGACATACAAATAAATCAAGAATTTGTATAAATAAACATGTATTTATAAATATATCTTTGAGATTTGAATATGCTTGATTTTGTATTTGTATTTGTATTGAATTTGCATGTGTGGGTCGCTTTTTTGCTTTTGTGTCGATGAGACATTCCTACCACAAACCAGATGCACAAATACACGTGACCTAGTTTGAATGTGGAGTTACACACTCCCCTGAACAACCAGCAGAGGGCATTGCAGCCAGAGCGGTCTGGGTCACAGACATGGTCAGACATTGGCGAGCCAATAAGAAGGCACACCAGGGAGGGTCATATTACGTCATAACTTTTTAACTTTATTACAATACAGGGTGTTTTCAAACCTGATCATTTCCCAAAACTGTGTCAGTATGTTGTCATGTATGGGTCTTCTCGGAACCACCGCAGACCTAACTGCTAGTTTGGGTCTTACAGACAAGTCGAAGAAGACACAAAACTCCACAAAACTTTGACGTTAGAACGAGCACTACTCTCAGAAATGACACAAAACTCCACAAAACTTTGACGTTAGAACGAGCACTACTCTCAGAAATGACACAAAACTCCACAAAACTTTGACGTTAGAACGAGCACTACTCTCAGAAATGATCTGGCTGGTTTGTTTACATGCTGAGTTAGACCAACAACTAACTGAGATATTTAGCATGTCTGTTGTTGGCTTCATTCACTTGCACATTTAAGTCCCCTGTAATGATCAAACAGTAAAAACAACTGATAGTTATTCCCTAAAATCATCAATAAATGAATTTGAATTTTGTGGTGATTTGTAAATAGTGATATGAAGTATGGAAGATTGTTTCGTTTCCTTTTTGAATGACACTCAAATGATGAAAAAAAAAAAAAAAAAGACTCTGAATCTGGCACAAACACCCCAACCCCAAAATATTCATGTTAGGTTAATTGAAGACTCTAGTTAATTTGTCAACTGAAATGTATCACTATCATTAATCACGATCATACAATCGACCGGACCTATGAACAACACAAAGATTACGCATCGTAACGTAACACATTCAACCTGTTTGTGTTCCTCAGACGTCCAGCAGCTGATTAGTCATCCTGAAGGACTTCCGCCTCAGCTGCAGGGGGTCAGCTCCACTTTGAAGCAGGAGACTCCACAGCCACCTCACATTAAAAAGGAAGAGGAGGAACTCTGGATCACTCAGGAGGGAGAGTGTCTTGTAGGGCAGGAGGAAAGTGATCTTACCAAGTTGCCACTGACTGTTGTCTCTGTGAAGACTGAAGATGATGAAGAGAAACCACAAGTAGACAACCTCTTAGCTCCACTATCAGATAGTGAGGCTGAAGACGAGGTTGAAGTAACATTGAGCAGCGATACAGACTGTGAAGGTGACATGAGGACTCACGCTGACAACAAACACGCCGACAGCTCGAAAAAGAAGACGTGTAAAAAAGCTTTGAGCTGCAAGGTTTGTGGTACAAGATGTACAAAAAAGAGCCGTTTGGCTATACACATGAGAACACACACAGGAGAAAAACCATTTAATTGTTCAGTTTGCAGGAAAAGCTTTTCTCAAAATAGCGGTTTGACTCTACACATGAGAACGCACACAGGAGAAAAACCATGTAATTGCACAGTTTGCGGTAAAAGCTTTTCTCAAAGAAGCAGCTTGACGCTACACATGAATACGCACACAGGAGGAAAACCATTTAGTTGTTCAGTTTGCGGTAAAAGCTTCTCTCTAAAGAATCCTTTGATTGTACACATGAGAACGCATACAGGGGAAAGACCATTCAATTGCTCTGTTTGTGGTAAAAACTTTTCGCACAACAGCAGTTTGACTCAACACTTGAGAACACACACAGGAGAGAAAACGTTTCTTTGTTCAGTTTGTGGGAAAAGCTTTTCTCGAAGAAGACAACTGATTCTACACATGAGAACACACACAGGAGAGAGGCCATTTAATTGTTCCGCTTGCTGTAAAAGCTTTTCTCATAGGTGCAATTTGACTAAACACATGAGAACACACACAGTCGAAAAGATATTCAATTGCTTAGTTTGTTGTAAAAACTTTTCTGAGAAAGGTGATTTGACTGACCACATGAAAACACACAAAGGAGAAAGACGATTTAATTGTTCAGTTTGCAGTAAAAGCTTTTCTACTAATGGCAATTTGACTCAACACATGAGAACACACACCGGAGAAAAAATATTTAATTGTTCAGTTTGTTGTAAAACCTTTTCTCAAAAGGGCAGTTTGACTGACCACATGAGAACGCACACTGGAGAAAGACCATTTAGTTGCTCAGTTTGTAGTCAAAGCTTTTCTTACAAACAGGGTTTGACTCGACACCAAATGAAACACACGGGAGCGAAACCATTCAGCTGTTCAGTTTGCGGCAAACGCTATACTCGAAGGAGCCATTTGTCTGCTCACCTAAGAACACATAGTAAGTAGAAAAGATTTTAAAGATAGAAAAAAAATTTTGGTGTTCTGTTTGCGGTAAATGTCATCCACACAGTCACATGTCTAATCCCATGAGAACACACACGGGAGAAAAAAACAGTTACCTAATTTAAAGCAAAAGCTTTTCTATGGACACACTTTGAGTCAAGACAGAATTAAACACCCTGGAGAAAACTCTTTCAGTCGTTGGCTGACAAAGACATACTTGATACATGAAACCACACAGTAGAAAAAATGTTTAGTTGCTTAGTTTGTTGGAATATATTCACCCAGAAGACAGATATAGTAAGACACACGAGTACACACGCTAGCAGTTTTTGACTATTTAGATTGCACAGAAAATGGAAAGGCCTGTGTGCTTCTCTCACTTAAGGATTGTGGATGATGGCAAACTTCCCAAAAAGTGCATTTGTCATGAAGGAAGACAGCCATAAATTCACCGTCACACATTACAACAGTCAAGTGAGAACTCAAACTCAAACACACGTCCACGTCCGGCCTTCACAATGAAAGTACTGTCCTAACAAGACTGCAAGTCAAAGTATAGGAGGGTTCAAAATGACGTCACATCCGTTTTTCTTCTTCGAGGCTTAATTCACACGATGGTCAAGCAGCTTGAGCGTAGCATTAAAACAAGTGAGAGTGAGTGTAGAGATTGAGCAGAAAATGTCATATTGTTGTTCTTTTTTTGGGTGTACCAATCGTTCATATAGAGGGATAGCAAATACCTTTCGTAAAGTCCCGAAATAAATAGTAATAAGTCAGGAAAAATACGAAAGTGCGTCGAAGTAAATGGCTCTTAAAAGTATCACTTTTATCATCTTGTGGAATACAATCGGACCGCTTGTGTCTGCAGCGATCACTTTGTAAAATGTTTGTTTGAACATTTGATTTGTTTGAGAAACGTTCTGTGGTGCAATCGAGATTATTCTGTACTATATTAGAATTGGTTAATAGCAGAACTAAACATAGGAAAGAACAATACCATACCATACCATACCAACTTTATTTATAAAGCCCTTTAAAAACAACCACAGTTGAAAAACAAAGGGCTGTACACCACAAAGAAATAAAGGCAAAGGACAATAGATCACATTAGTTTGTGTTCTTTTGTGGTTGCTATGCCTAAATACAACTACGATGGTGCAAATAAACTAACGTCATGTTAAGTCCTGGTAATAAATATTGGCATTCTCTCAATGAGCTTCAAGCACAGCTGTGAAGTGAAAACCATTTCAGGTGACTACCCCTTGAAGCTCATCGAGAGAATGCCAAGAGTGTGCAAAGCAGTAATCAGAGCAAAGGGTGGTTATTTTGAAGAAACTAGAATATAAAACATGTTTTCAGTTATTTCACCTTTTTTTTTTAAGTACATAACTCCACATGTGTTCATTCATAGTTTTGATGCCTTCAGTGACAATCTACAATGTAAATAGTCATGAAAATAAAGAAAACGCATTGAATCAGAAGGTGTGTCCAAACGTTTGGCCTGTACTGTATAATAAACCATACAACAATTGAGTGGACTAGTGTCAGTAGATTTAAATTTGAGTATTCAATAGTTAGAAAGAGACAATAAGTGCAAATATATACAAAGTGAACATGGAATATTTACACCTGACAGGTTCAATCCTTGAATGGTCATTCATGATTTGAGCGATTTTTAGGTCAAATGGCGGAAATTTGTTAAACTGAACAACACACAATTGTACCTTAATCATATAAATCCTACTCATACCCACCCCCTCTGCAGTTGACTGTTCACGGTGCACTATAGTGGGTCACAAAGGCTATGGTGTGGGCGGGCGGTGTGAGTGGAGTTTGAGAGAGCGTCTAAATCCCTTCTCCACAGTTTCAGTCTTGCCTGTTCCTTTAGCTCGCCACCACTTCGGGACCTGGCCTGAAGAACAGGGCCAAAATCCCAATCATTCATCAGGTGACACACATTTGCAGTGTTCCCGCCATGAATAACAGTTTTAGTGTGCACAGTTCATACTTAGATAGCACTAGCTGTACTGGAAATATTTAGCATCTTACAAATATTAACATTACAACAATATAACTATTACAGTTTGTATTTACAATTATTATTCAAGGTAGAAGAATAGAGGAGCTCCAATAGTATTACTGTCAGGTTCAAACACTGATGACATCTATTAAACAAGACAGGAAGCAAGGAATTAAACAGAGACATAATTCAATTTAGCTCATTTGAGGAAAAACGCGTAGACACAGTACAAGGGTACAGTGTCGTCCCACGCTCTGACGAAAGATTGTACGCCTCCTCTTTTATTTGGACTTTCCCTGATTACATGGCAACAGCTGTTTCTAAGGGAGGGGGTGGGGGTCGTAAACAGCCATCGCCGTCGTAAAAAAGTTAAAAGACAAGGTG
>NC_084747.1:10746805-10816805 GCF_033978785.1 Entelurus aequoreus | reverse complement strand
TATATATATATATGTATGTATTTTATACAGTATATATACACACACTACCGTTCAAAAGTTTGGGGTCACATTGAAATGTCCTTATTTTTGAAGGAAAAGCACTGTACTTTTCAATGAAGATAACTTTAAACTAGTGTTAACTTTAAAGAAATACACTCTATACATTGCTAATGTGGTAAATGACTATTCTCGCTGCAAATGTCTGGTTTTTGGTGCGATATCTACATAGGTGTATAGAGGCCCATTTCCAGCAACTATCACTCCAGTGTTCTAATGGTACAATGTGTTTGCTCATTGGCTCAGAGGGCTAATTGATGATTAGAAAACCCTTGTGCAATCATGTTCACACATCTGAAAACGGTTTAGCTCGTTACAGAAGCTACAAAACTGACCTTCCTTTGAGCAGATTGAGTTTCTGGAGCATCACATTTGTGGGGTCAATTAAACGCTCAAAATGGCCAGAAAAAGAGAACTTTCATCTGAAACTCGACAGTCTATTCTTGTTCTTAGAAATGAAGGCTATTCCACAAAATTGTTTGGGTGACCCCAAACTTTTGAACGGTAATGTATATATATATATATATATATATATATATATATATATATCTATATATATATATATATATATATATATATATATATATATATAGATATATATATATATATATATATATATATATATATATATATATATATGTATATATATGTGTGTATATACAGTAAGGCTGAAACGACGCGTCGACGTAGTCGACGTCATCGGTTACGTAAATACGTCGACGCCGTTTTTGTGCGTCGACGCGTCGCATAATGACGTCACACTACCGTCATGGCGAAGCGCAAAGCAGACGATCAAAGAAGACGATGCGAGCGGTGCGAGCGAGGGGGGAAAGCATGCCAATAGTGTGGGAGTATTTCAATAAACGGCCTAATAATGTTGTTGTATGCACACTGTGTCGAGCGGAAATGGCCTATCATAGCAGCACAACGGCTATAAACGAACATTTGAAAAGAAAACCATCAACTAGTCAATCGTCCGCGCGAGCATACGTTGTCATCATTACACGAAAACATGAATGTGTCATTTGTATCTGCTAGGGGTGTAACGGTACGTGTTTTGTATTGAACCGTTTCGGTGCGGGGCTTTCGGTTCGGTACGGCGGTGTACCGAACGAGTTTCTAAGCTAAAGTCTTAACAAGCTGCTTTGCTCCGTCTGCCTCTGTCTCAGCACCCAGCATTGTCCCACCCACACAACCATCTGATTGGTACACACGAAGCATTATCAGCCAATCAGCAGTGCGTATTCAGAGCGCATGTAGTCAGCGCTTCAGCGTGGAGCAGATAGGTGTTTAGCAGGTGAGCATCAGGCAGCGGACTCTCCCCAAATGATAATAAACACCTCCCAGTCAACTACTAGTAACATCACTATGAGCCCGTTGACCTTCTAGAAATATAAACTGCAGCTCAGCTCGCTCGCAGTCCTGGCTTGAGGTGAAGGCTAATTAGCTCTCAGTTCCAGCCACATCGACCCCTTCTGAGCGCCTATTTTCAGCTGCTGGGAATATTGTAAACAAGAAAAGAACCAAACATGTACACATGCTAACATTTCTTCATTACAACTGTTAGACACTCACTGGAATGAGTAGAATTGGTTATTGTGTACTGTGTTGGACTGGATGTTTATTTTGCACATTTTAAAAGCAATACTTAATGTTTACAGTGCTCCAGAATATTTAGATTGGCACTTTTTTGTATTGGATGTTTATCTTTATTTTTGCACATTTTAGCAAATAAGCAATACTTTCACTTTTGTTGAAATGTTTACACTGTTGTTACAGAATATTTCGTTTTGCACTTTTTTGTATTGGATGTTTATCTTTATTTTTGCACATTTTAAAGCAAAATAAGCAATACTTTTACTTTTGAAATGCTTATACTATTGCAGAATATTAAGATTTGCACTGGATGTTGACTTTTATATTTGCACATTAAAAAGCAAATAAGCTACTTTTAATTTTGTTAAATGTTAAAAGTTTTAAATGTTTACATTGTTACAGAATATTTAGTCATGTTGTTGTCAATGTTGACTGAGTGGCCATACTTCTTTTTTTTGTAAATAAAAGCCATGCCTTTTGAAAAAACGGGCCTACATTTATTTTTTCATCTTCATTTTGAATAAAAAAATAATCGGCAAAAGGAAAAAATAATCTATAGATTAATCGAAAAAATAATCTATAGATTAACCGATTAATCGAAAAAATAATCTATAGATTAATCGATAGAAAAATAATCGTTAGCTGCAGCCTTAATATACAGGTATATACGTATTTAAATGTATATATATGTGTATATATATATATATATATGTATATATATATGTATGTATATATATGTATGTATATGTATGTGTATATATATATACATATATGTATGTATATATATATATATATATATATATATATATATATATATATATATATATATATATATATATATATATATATATATATATATATATATATATATATATATATACATATATATACATACATATATACATATATATAAATATATATATATATGTATATACACTACCGTTCAAAAGTTTGGGGTCACATTAAAATGTCCTTATGTTTGAAGGAAAAGCACTGTACTTTTCAATGAAAATAACTTTAAACTAATCTTAACTTTAAAGAAATACACTCTATACATTGCTAATGTGGTAAATGACTATTCTAGCTGCAAATGTCTGGTTTTTGGTGCAATATCTACATAGGTGTATAGAGGCCCATTTCCAGCAACTATCACTCCTGTGTTCTAATGGTACAATGTGTTTGCTCATTGGCTCAGAAGGCTAATTGATGATTAGAAAACCCTTGTGCAATCATGTTCACACATCTGAAAATGGTTTAGCTCGTTACAGAAGCTACAAAACTGACCTTCCTTTGAGCAGATTCAGTTTCTGGAGCATCACATTTGTGGGGTTAATTAAACGCTCAAAATGGCCAGAAGAAGACAACTTTCATCTGAAACTCGACAGTCTAATCTTGTTCTTAGAAATGAAGGCTATTCCACAAAATTGTTTGGGTGACCCCGAACTTTTGAACTGTAGTGTATATATGGATAATGTTCGAAATCGGTTCTTCCGGTTGTTTGATAAGAAAAGAACCGATTCCATGGACTCGAATCCCTTTTTGAGAACCGGTTCCCGTTATCGAGGCCACTATAGTAAAGAAAAAGAGTTGGTTCTTTATTCGAATCCCTGGGAACAAATCCCTTCCCATAGGAAATGCTCTGTGGGACGGCAATGTTATGCCCATTTGATTGTAGACTCTTACTGACACCTTGTGGCGATATGAAAATACAAACCCCGTTTCCATATGAGTTGGGAAATTGTGTTAGATGTAAATATAAACGGAATACAATGATTTGCAAATCCTTCTCAACCCATATTCAATTGAATGCACTACAAAGACAACATATTTGATGTTCAAACTCATAAACTTTGTTTTTTTCTTGCAAATAATAATTAACTTAGAATTTCATGGCTGCAACACGTGCCAAAGTAGTTGGGAAAGGGCATGTTCACCACTGTGTTACATGGCCTTTCCTTTTGTCTCCGTTGGGGTATTTTAGGCTTCATAATGCGCCACACATTGTCAATGGGAGACAGGTCTGGACTACAGGCAGGCCAGTGTAGTACCCGCACTCTTTTACTATGAAGCCACGTTGATGTAACACGTGGCTTGGCATTGTCTTGCTGAAATAAGCAGGGGCGTCCATGGTAACGTTGCTTGGATGGCAACAAATGTTGCTCCAAAACCTGTATGTACCTTTCAGCATTAATGGTGCCTTCACAGATGTGTACGTTACCCATGTCTTGGGCACTAATACACCCCCATACCATCACACATGCTGGCTTTTCCACTTTGCACCTTAAACAATCCAGATGGTTCTTTTCACACCACGTCCACAGTTTCCAAAAACAATTTGAAATGTGGACTCGTCAGACCACAGAACACTTTTCCACTTTGTATCAGTCCATCTTAGATGAGCTCAGGCCCAGCGAAGCCGACGGCGTTTCTGGGTGTTGTTGATAAACGGTTTTCGCCTTGCATAGGAGAGTTTTAACTTGCACTTACAGATGTAGCGACCAACTGTAGTTACTGACTGGGTTTCTGAAGTGTTCCTGAGCCCATGTGGTGATATCCTTTACACACTGATGTCACTTGTTGATGCAATACAGCCTGAGGGATGGAAGGTCACGGGCTTAGCTGCTTACGTGCAGTGATTTCTCCAGATTCTCTGAACCCTTTGATGATATTACGGAGCGTAGATGGTGAAATCCCTAAATTCCTTGCAATAGCTGGTTGAGAAAGGTTTTTCTTAAACTGTTCAACAATTTGCTCACGCATTTGTTGACAAAGTGGTGACCCTCGCCCCATCCTTGTTTGTGAATGGTTGAGCATTTCATGGAATCTACTTTTATACCCAATCATGGCACCCACCTGTTCCCAATTTGCCTGTTCACCTGTGGGATGTTCCAAATAAGTGTTTGATGAGCATTCCTCAACTTTATCAGTATTTATTGCCACCTTTCCCAACTTCTTTGTCACGTGTTGCTGGCATCAAATTCTAAAGTTAATGATTATCCTGCACAAAGCAGGTGCGGGCAATAGCACTCAAAGGAAGGCGTGAAGCTGCTACAGGAGAACACCAACAAAACAGGAAGGGTCACCAAAATAACAGTGCAAGACAGGAACTAAAGCACGACACACAGGAAACAACAACAAACTCAAAATAAAGCACGACAACCTGGTGTGCCTCCGGATTTTCTTTATAAAAAGAAATGTGCCTTGGCTCAAAAAAGGTTGCGAAACACTGCTTTAATGGATACAATGAAACACAAATAAGCATATAAAGTCAACTTGTTTGTTGCACTCTACTTGTACTTTAAGCAAGCTTAATGATTATTTCAGGAACAAAAGGTATTTATCCGAAAACTCAAAAATGATTTTAACAAAAAGTGTCTGCAAATTTTTAAAGTTAATTTTATATCTGAGGAGTTCCATCAGAACAAAGCAATAAACAAAAAGTATGACTTAAAATTATTGAGATATATAAAAATTAGAGATGTCCGATAATATCGGCCGATTAATGCTTTAAAATGTAATATCGGAAATTATCGGTATCGGTTTCAAAAAGTACAATTTATGACTTTTTAAAAGGCCGCTGTGTACACGGACGTAGGGAGAAGTACAGAGCGCCAATAAACCTTAAAGGCGCTGCCTTTGCGTGCCGGCCCAATCACATAATATCTACGGCTTTTCACACACACAAGTGAATGCAATGCGTACTTGGTCAACAGCCATACAGGTCACACTGAGGGTGGCCGTATAAACAACTTTAACACTGTTACAAATATGCGCCACACTGTGAACCCACACCAAACAGGAATGACAAACACATTTCGGGAGAACATCCGCACCGTAACACAACATAAACACAACAGAACAAATACCCAGAACCCCTTGCAGCATTAACTCTTCCGGAACGCTACAATATACACCCCCCGCACCCCCACCTCAACCTCCTCATGCTCTCTCACGGAGAGCATGTCCCAAATTCCAAGCTGCATTTTTGAGGCATGTTAAAAAAAAAAAGCACTTTGTGACTTCAATAATAAATATGGCAGTGCCATGTTGGCATTTTTTTCCATAACTTGAGTTGATTTATTTTGGAAAACCTTGTTACATTGTTTAATGCATCCAGCGGGGCATCACAACAAAATTAGGCATAATAATGTGTTCATTCCACGACTGTATATATCGGTATCGGTTGATATCGGAATCGGTAATTAAGAGTTGGACAAAATCGGAATATCGGATATCGGCAAAAAAGCCATTATCGGACATCTCTAACAACCATTAACCCGGCCAACCCTATGTGCAACACAGAGATTATCCATCATAACAAAACACATCAAACGTATATTTGTGTTCCTCAGATGTCCAGCAGCTGATTGGTCATCATGAAGAACTTACGCCTCAGCTGCAGGGCGGAAGCCCCACTTTGAAGCTGGATGCTTCACAACCGCCCCACATTAAAAAGGAAGAGGAGGAACTCTGGATCACTCAGGAGGGAGAGTGTCTTCTAGGGCAGGAAGAAGCTGATCTCACCAAGTTGCCACTGACTGTTATCTCTGTGAAGACTGAAGATGATGAAGAGAAACCACAATTAGACAACGACTTAGCTCCACTGTCAGATAGTGAGGCTGAAGACGAGGTTGAAGATTCTTTGAGCAGCGATACAGACTGTGAAGGTGATATGAGGACTCACACTGACAACAAACACTCTGAATGCTCTAAAAAGAAGACATGTAAAAAGAATTTGAGCTGTTCAGTTTGTGGCACAATATGTACTAAAAAGAGCCTTTTGACTCAACACATGAGAACACACACGGGAGAAAAACCATTTAATTGTTCAAATTGCGGCAAAAGCTTTTCTCAAAATAGCGTTTTGATTCAACACATGAGAACACACACTGGAGAAAGACCATTTTATTGTTCCGTTTGTGCTAAAAACTTTTCTCACAAAAGCAGTTTGACTCAACACATGAGAACACACACCGGAGAAAAGCCGTTTAATTGTTCAGTTTGCAGTAAAAGCTTTTCTCAAACAAGCAGTTTGATTCAACACATGAGAACGCACACAGGAGAGAGACCATTTGAATGTTCTGTTTGCGGTAAAACATTCTCTCACAAGAGCAGTTTCACTCCACACATGAGAACACACACAGGAGAAAAACTATTTATATGTTCAGTGTGCGGTAAAAGCTTTTCTCAAACTAGCAGTTTGACTAGACATATGAGAACGCACACAGGAGAAAAACCCTTTTATTGTTCAGTTTGCAGCAAAAGCTTCACTTTACAGTGCCATTTGACTCAACACATGACAACACACACAGGAGAAAAACTATTTAATTGTTCAGTTTGCGGTAAAAGCTTTTCTCAAAACAGCAGTTTGACTCAACACATGAGAACACACACAGGAGAAAAACCCTTTGATTGTTTAGTTTGTGGTAAAAACTTTACTCACAAAAACAGTTTGACGCAACACATGACAACACACACAGGAGAAAAGCAGTTTAACTGTACAGTTTGTGGTAAAAACTTTTCTCACAAGAGCAGTTTGACTGAACACACGAGAAAGCACACAGGACAAAAAAAATTTAATTGTTCAGTTTGTGGTAAAAGGTTTTCTCGAAGGAGAGAATTGCCTGTACACATGAGCATGCACACCGGAGAAAAACAATTTAATTGCTCAGTTTGTGAGAAGGGCTTTACTAAAAAATGCCATTTGACTCAACACATGAGAACACACACAGGAGAAAGACCCTTTAATTGTTCAGTTTGCTGTAAAACCTTTTCTCATAAGGGCAATTTGACTGACCATATGAGAACGCACACTGGAGAAAGACCATTCAGTTGCTCCGTTTGTAGTAAAAGCTTTTCTCATAGACTAAGTTTGACTCGACACAAAATGAAACACACGGGATGAAAAACATTTAGCTGTTCAATTTGTGGCCAAAGTTACACTGAAATGGGACATTTGCATGGTCACCCGAGAACACACAGCAGTAGAAATAATTAGGTTTAGTGCGCTGTAAGAGTTATACTTCTGTCCAAGGTCAAATTAAGTTGAATTAGATGAGTACACACACAGTAGAAAAATTATTAGTTTGTGATACCACAATTTTAGCAGACACTTGGTTCTGGATCCTCATTTAAAAGTCACAAAATCTGCCATGATGAATGGCAGCAAACACAGAACTCTCTCCCGATGCCATTTTTGTTGATGGAAGTCGTGTAAAAATGCTTTGCAAGGTAATACATTTCTGACAGAAAATGTCGAACATGACCAAAATACTGTAATTATTCAAGTTAAAGTACCAATGTTTGTCACACGCACAATAGGTGTGGCGAAATGATTCTCTGCATTTGACCCATCACCCTTGATCACCCCCTGGGTGGTGAGGGGAGCAGTGGGCAGCAGCAGTGGCCGCGCCCGGTTATCAATTTTTGGTGATTTAACCCCCAATTCCAACCTTTGATGCTGAGTGCCAAGCAGGGAGGTAATGGCTCCCATTTTTATAATCTTTGGTATGACTCGGCCGGGGTTTGAACTCACAACCTACCGATCTCAGGGCGGACACTCTAACCACCAGACCACTGAGTAGGTTATGACATGTGATTCATTTGTTTGTCACTAATTGTGTATATATAAATGATGTTGAAGGCTTTATTGGTAGAATAGATAAAGCCCCATGACAGTTTTCGACCCTTTAGGATGCACAGAAAATGGAAAGACGGTTGTGCTTCTCTTCCACAAAGATCTTGACAATGGCAAGATTTTAAAAAATAAATAAATAAACTGCAGTTTTCCCTAAAACAGGAAACAAGACAGCCATGATTTCCTGAGTCACTTTAATAACACCCAGCTGTGTCTCTCTTCAAGAAAGTGTTAACATTTTCTAAGCAATTATCTTCCTAATTATGAATTTTAAAGGGGAACTGCCTTTTGGGGGGGAATTTTACCTCTCGTTCACAATCATTATGAGAGACAAGAAGTTTGTTTTTGCATTTTAACGTAAAAATAGGCTCATTCTAGGTGGCTAGCAATGCAGCTAATGATTAATTCTACCACTAAATCGCTTTAAAAACGCATTCAAAAACTTTCAACAATACTTCATTTACGTTCCGTAACTTGTATAATAACCAAGCTGTAGCCACATTGTTATTGTAAGACTGATTACCGAGGAGCATTTTCTTTCTAGCGTAGTAACGCATCGGCATGCTACGGGATTCGCCAAGAGATAAGCTAGCTTCTGGATCACCAGCTGAATGGCGTTGGAGTTTGTAATGCACAACACAAAGTGATAGAGCACCAATCTGTACTGACTGAAAAACATGAACTATCATATTACAGAACCTGTAAAGTATTAGCCCACATTTCATGTTTTGTTTGTACACAACTAGCTAGACAGTGTACGTACTGTAGTTGTATGAACGCGCATGACGTGCTGCGTGTATTATGATCGATATTAAAGTGACTTATTCAATGGACATGTGTACGTTTGGTTATTCTAAATTGACTTTGGGTAAGCACACCATTTATGTCGACATAGTTTGGCTCCAAGCTCCCCATTTGCAGCGCCAAAGTCACGTTGACCTCACTCTCTCTGCTTCCGTCCACACCATCGTCTCACTCTTCCTACATGCCGGCTTCTACAAGCAGTAGTTCATCCTCAGTATATTCAACTTCAAAAAGTTCATATCATAGCAGTTTTATCTCATTTCCTTGTTCTCTGTTTGTAACAGAACAGTGAGTAAATAAATGGGTAAATTAAATATCCAGTAAGTAAACAAATATTAAATATGTAATTAATATTAGGCATATAAGCATATACACAATAACTAAAGTTCTCAAAAATAAATGGTTATGTAATTTACGGTTCACCTAGGAGATGAATGAGATTCTTTTTTTTTGAAGATGTTTATCATAATTCTTCGTTGTACTTTGTGAACACTTGTAGTTTGAACAGTTTTTTAAACTCAATCATATTCGTACACGGTTTGATTTATTTGGTTAATCCATTCCATAATTTAATTCCACATACGGATATGCTAAAAGTCTTAAGTGTTGTACGTGCATACAAATGTTTTAAATTAGATTTTCCTTAAAGGTTATATTTTCTTCTTTTTTCGGGAAGAATTGTCGCACATTCTTGGCTAGCAGGTTATAGTTTGCTTTGTACATCATTTTGGATGTTTGCAAATGCACCTAGTCGTTGAATTTCATTATTTGTGATTCAATAAATAAAGTGTATGTTTTCTATATCCAACATTATGTATTACTCTAATTGATCTTTTTTTTTGTAACACCGTTAGTGAATGAAGCGTACTTTTGTACTTATTTCCCCATATTTCTACACAATAACTCAGGTATGTAACACTAGTGAGGAGTAGAGAATATGAAGTGATTTTTGGTCTAGAACAAATTTTACTTTCTTAATTATTGACGTGTTTCTTGCTACTTTATGTTGTATATTTTTATATGAGGTTTCCAGTTCATTTGATCAATTTTCACAACCAAAAATGTGTTTTTTTTTACCCTTTTAATGTCTACTCCGTCTATTTGTGTTGGACTTTCTCTTCTACTGTTACCGAATAACATTATTTTAGTTTTACTGAGATTCAAAGATAGTCATCATTTTAATTTCTTCTGTTATTATTTGTATTAGCTTCTGTGTGTTCTCTCCTGAACAAAACACAGTTGTACCATCGGCAAATAAAACTAACTTTAAGTCCTTTGTAACTTTACAAATGTTGTTTGTATAACGATTGAACAATGTTGGTCCCAGTATTGATCCCTGAGGCACGCCATAAGATATTTTCAGCTCTGCAGAATTGTGTTCGCCTATCTTCACCTAACTTCTTAGCCAGCTCACGACCAAACCTCTGATTCCATACGGTTCTAATTAATTTATTAAGATATTATGATTAATTGTGTCAAATGCTTGATTTAGATCCATTAACACTGTTTGCTATCTATTGCATTGGTGATCTCTTCCGTTATTTCCATTAAAGCCATTGATGTTGAGATGTTGGCTCTGTATTAATTGTCTGTGTGTCATTTTTATTTCTGAATTTGTCCAATCTGTTGTTAAACAGTGTTTCAATAATTTTAGAAATAAGTGGAGAAACAGGTCTGTAGTTTGTAAACTGGTGTTTGTCTCCAGTCTTATAAATTGGGAGGACTTTAGTTGTTTTCATTTAGTCTGGGAATGTGCCTGTGTGAAATGACAGGTTGCTGATACATGTTACATGTTCTGAAATAATCACCTTTTTGATCGTTTTCCAAATCAATCAGTTGACGTCTTGGATTTACGTTTCTTCACAATATTGATTATTTCCTCTTTTGTCACACCGCCATTCAAGTCCTCAACTGAGTTGGAATCTTTCGGTTCAAAGTTCACAAAGTACTTTTATTGAAGCTTTCAACTACTTCTTGATGTCATGTTTTACATTTTCAAGTATTTAGGATTATCCCTTGTTTTTTTCAACGTAGCCAAATAAGATAAAACAAGATAATTTAAAATGTAATAGATTAAAATGGAGGGGCGAGGCCGTGTACATAATATACAAATATTACAGTATTGGGTTTGCAAATGTAATTATTCATATTGTGGAAATATTGTGTTGCTGTGTACAGCTCACGTTAGAATGATCATATTTTATGTGACAAAAACATTCAGCAGCAACACAAGCAATTTATTTGAGATTAGATGACAATTTATGTTGTACGTCAGTATTATTTACAAAACAAATGTAATGTGTCCTAATATGAGGAATACTCATTCAAGTTGATTAAATAGCCGACATTTGTCTCGTGTTGTCTTCTTCTTTGACTTTGAAAGTTTTGGACTGAACATAACAGATTTTTAATAACAAACAAAGTTAAATAACTTCTTGTCAAAACTGTTCACAAATTCTACTTCCATCCAAATTCATGCAGGATGTTTATTCCCAATGCATCTTAAACCTTTCATTTGATTGTATTGGCCTATCTCCCAATTGTGGACTAAAGTTAGCCAGACCTGGAGCAGTCTTTTCATATCAAATTAGCGAAACATGGATCAGTGCTTTGATATCAAATTAGCGAGACTTGGATCAGTGTTTTGATATCAAATTAGCGAAACATGGATCAGTGTTTTGATACCAAATTAGCGAGACTTGGATCAGTGTTTTGATATCAAATTAGCGAGACCTGGATCAGTGTTTTGATACCAAATTAGCTAGACCTGTATCAGTGTTTTCATACCAAATTATATCAAATTAGCGAGACCTGGATCCGTTTTTTTATATCAAATTAGGGAGACTTGGATCCGTGTTTTGATATCAAATTAGCGAGACCTGGATCAGTGTTTTGATACCAAATTAGCGAGACCTGTATCAATGTTTTCATACCAAATGATATCAAATTAGCGAGACCTGGATCAGTGTTTTGATATCAAATTAGCGAGACTTGGATCAGTGTTTTGATATCAAATTAGCGAGACCTGGATCAGTGTTTTGATACCAAATTAGCGAGACCTGTATCAGTGTTTTCATACCAAATAATATCAAATTAGCGAGACCTGGATCAGTGTTTTCATATCAAATTAGGGAGACTTGGATCAGTGTTTTGATATCAAATTAGCGAGACTTGGATCAGTGTTTTGATACCAAATTAGCGAGACCTAGATCAGTGTTTTGATACCAAATTATATCAAATTAGCGAGACCCGGATCAGTGTTTTGATATTTAATTAGCGAGACTTGGATCTGTGTTTTGATATCAAATTAGCGAGACCTTGATCAGTGTTTTGATATCAAAAGGTAACAAATTAGCGGGACCTGGATCAGTGTTTTGATGCCAAATTAGCGAGACCTGTATCAGTGTTTTCATACCAAATGATATCAAATTAGCGAGACCTGTATCGGTGTTTTGATATCAAATTAGGGAGACTTGGATCAGTGTTTTGATATCAAATTAGCAAGACCTGGATCAGTGTTTTGACACCAAATTAGCGAGACCTAGATCAGTGTTTTGATACCAAATGATATCAAATTAGCGAGACCCGGATCAGTGTTTTGATATCAAATTAGCGAGACCTGGATCAGTGTTTTGATATCAAAAAGTAACAAATTAGCGTGACCTGGATCAGTGTTTTGATATCAAATTAGCGAGACCTGGATCAGTGTTTTGATATAAAAAAGTAACCAATTAGTGTGACCTGGATCAGTGTTTTGATATCAAATCATATCGACTTAGCGAGACCTGTATCAGTGTTTTGATATCAACTAATACCAAATTATATCAAATCAGCCAGACCTGGATCCGTCTTTTGATATCAAATTAGCGAGACCTGGATCAGTGTTTTGATATCAAAATAGGGAGACATGGATCAGTGTTTTCATATCAAATTAGCGAGACCTGGATCAGTGTTTTGACACCAAATTATACCAAATTAGCGAGACCTGGATCAGTGTTTTGATATCAAATGATAACTAAACTTGTACTGTTTATTATTTTTATTTACACATTTTGATTTTAAAGAATAAATTGTTCTGTTTTTCTACAACGCATTTTTTTCCGTGTTGCTATTATAAGAAAATATGACAAATGCAGATTACATTTTTTTGTTACGTTTTATCCTGGAAAAAAGAAACAATTGCTAATAATGACAAAGAAAAACAAATGTAAACGCCCCACATCTTAAAAAACTATTTAAATCAAAGACAAACTTAAAAAAGTGTGCTACTTTTATTTACGTGTTGTTTCATTTTGTGTGCAGTGTTTTGGTACTTTTAGAATGTTGATTATTTGAAACTTCTAGAGAAAAAAATGTTAGGTACAAATTTTGGAACATATAATTCAAGATTTTTCTTATTTTCTTGTTATTTTTTGTTCACAGACAACATTTGACTCGACATTTACTGAAACACGCGGGAAAATAACGCAGGTGAGACATGCTATTGAAGTTTGGGTGCAGTGCATACCACACACCACACACGGGTGTGGATCCAATACCAAGTAGTTACATGGACAGTATTGGTAATACCGATGCCGATACTACTTCAAATGTTCAAGATCATCAGAATTATAATCAGACAAAAATACACAATGGCGGTGTAACAATATCAATTCAACATAAACATGAGTTGGATTATGTCACGTGACTTTTGAACGGAAGTGAAGAAGCCAATATGGCTACTGTGCAGCAAACAATGTGAACTGAGTACGGAATCTTACCAATAAAGTGAAGTGAGTTGTGAATGGAAATGTTTTATTACATAAATGTATTCACCGTCATGGAGGCGAGTAGTCAGAGGCACATTTGCCAAATTGGACATCCTGCGATCAGGAGAGCGGTTATAAATTAATCTGTGAAAAACAGAGCGGTTGATGTACCCACAACAACCACTAGATGGCAACAAACCGCACAATAATTCAGTAGCAGCAGTGAAGTCGCAAAACGATCTCTATAAAGCACACAAAGCTCTTAAAAGTCACACAGTCTGATCACTTTCACTTTCAAACTAATTATTTACTTGCAGCCTTTGCTTTATGAAGCGTATGAAGGCTAAAAGACACGACGAGTGAGGAACGTTCACTTTGTGTTCAGGCGGCACTCCACCGGACCGGAAGATGAGTTTCCCATCATGCATTGCAGCTTCCACAAACACTGTTAAAAAAGAACAAACTGGTACAATAAATACAATTGTCAACTTCCTGTCAAGAAAGCATGCCGGGCAGAATAAACAAGAACAATGGTCAACAGATGAAGAAAAATAGTTTTTATTTTTATTTTTATTGAACGACAAATATACATGTGTTATTCATTTAACAGTCAAGGCACTTTCAACAACTAGGAAAGAAAACAAAAGCAAATACAGATAGAGTATTAAATATTAATAAGTAATATTTAATACTCTATCTGTATTTGCTTTTGTTTTATTTGTTTGCTTTAAATGTTTTTAACAAAAATATTAATTTAAGGGCTTTTGTACTCTTAATCATTCTCCAAGATTTGATTGATAATTGTAAAACATTAAGCCCATAAACATCTTATAAGTAGACGCAGCATTGGCTGCTGTGACGCGAGAAATTGGGCCGCCATCTTGAAGTGGTGACGAGGAGCCGGCGAGCAGCCTAAACTGACAGTTGACAGGTAGAAAACATTGATTGATTGATTGATTGATTGAGACTTTTATTAGTAGGTTGCACAGTGAAGTACATATTCCGTACAATTGACCACTAAATGGTAACACCCGAATAAGTTTTTCAACTTGTTTAAGTCGGGGTCCAAAGATGGTGTTCAGCGTTTTCCTGCTCAAATGAGCGGACTGTTGAAAATAGGAATCGGGGGATTACTTTACACAAGTAAGATTTAACATTGACGTACTATTGGTTGTATTTTGTGAAAATAATATTAGAGTTGAGAAGGAGCAAATATCTTCAATAGTACTGAAATCGTAGCCGCTAGCAAACAAGAGTATGACCATAATAGAATTGCTGGTCAATGAAATTAATTACATTTAAAAATGTCATACTTGAATACCATAAAGTTGAAATAAATAATGAAGATAAAGATTGTAAAAGCCAACCGGGGTAAAAGTTAGGACCACAGTCCAGATTGTGTGTGTGGGGGGGATATAAAGACTTCCAGGTGTACTTAAACATATGTTTATGTTGAAGTATTTGGCAGACGCTTTTATCCAAAGTGACATACATAAAAAAATACATATAAAACAATGACTGTAAACATGATCATTTAAGGGAAAAATGTAATAGAAAATATCAATACAAAGTGTCAAGACAGAGTAAACTTTCTGCTGCTGCAGCAACAGAGATACAGTCTATAAGATATATAGATATCTGATGTATTCATACATTGTTTATGTAGGATATACGCATGTATATATATAACCTAATCATATTGTTTCTTCTACTTAAAAATAGCTGACCGTTTTTTTCCCCTTCTCTGGGATTATATTCCCAGTTTTGATCTCGGACGTCTGGTCACTTATAGCATATAAGAATATTCTATTACTGTTAATCAAACTATGAATAATAAAACATGTGTCCTTTATTATAGCTACACGTATGAGAAAAAAGCGTGTGAAAATCAGTGGTATCGGCGAGGGCGCACCTACGTCACTTCCGCCTACCAATCCCCTAGCAGCCGGTCGCCATATTGAATTCGTTGAAAACAAACCAGCTCACAGCGAACACAGCATTGACAGAAAAAGCATGTAACGAGGTTTCACGGCATTTTAAACTGTTCTAAATGGCGTATGATTATGTAAATAGTCTTTCCAGTGAGGCTAGGTTAAGATACGAGTTAAAATGTTCTGTAGTTGGATTAAACGACTGCCCTTACCGCCTCCCAGCAGATGCGTGGACTGATAATCCTACACAATGGCCGGACATGGAATTTGGAAATCTATATGTTTACCTCACAAGCGCACCAGGTAAATTATTTCATATCTATAGAAAGCCGATTCAAATTTAAACGAAACCGGTTTTCGAAAATAGCTAGCTAGGCTATAGACTACATAGTATATACCGCATGTTATTTTTGTACAACAACAACTTCAGCTGTCGAACGTTATAAGGTACAAATTCAACAAGTACAACATTAGCACACGGACGTATAGCCAAGTTGTGGTTAAGAAGGTGGATTTTTGTTCCTTATATTTACCAGAAACGAAGTGATCCGAACACACGACCCGGGACTTTGGGGGACTCCAGTGAGAACCGTCCTCGTTTTCCCGGTGTAAAGCTGCGAGCCATTTGTCTCGTCTCTGTGGGCTTTTATCACGCTTTGGCAGAACAAAATACGACCTTTGTTTTCCCTGTTTCCAGTTGTGGTTAGCACAACCAAAAACAACACAGTTTTTCGGCATTTTGGAGGCAGAATGACGGGTTTAACCAGCGTAGGTCGACAGGTTAAAGGCCTACTGAAATGATTTTTTTCTATTTAAACGGGGATAGCAGATCTATTCTATGTGTCATACTTGATCATTTCGCGATATTGCCATATTTTTGCTGAAAGGATTTAGTATAGAACAACGACGATAAAGACTGCAACTTTTGGTATCTGATAAAAAAAAGGCTTGCCCCTACCGGAAGTAGCGTGACGTAGTCAGTTGAACATATACGCAAAGTTCCCTATTGTTTACAATGATGGCCGCATGAAGTGAGAGAGATTTGGACCGAGAAAGCGACAATTTCCCCATTAATTTGAGCGAGGATGAAAGATTTGTGGATGAGTAAAGTGCAAGTGAAGGACTAGTGGGGAGTTGAAGCTATTCAGATAGGGAAGATGCTGTGAGAGCCGGGGGTGACCTGATATTCAGCTGGGAATGACTACAACAGTAAATAAACACAAGACATATATATACTCTATTAGCCACAACACAACCAGGCTTATATTTAATATGCCACAAATTAATCCTGCATAATAACACCTGTGTGTTTGTTATGCTAGCTCCTAGCTCCTCTGCTAGCTCCTAGCTCCATAGAACACGCCAATACAATTCAAACACCTGATCAACACACACAATCACTCAGCCCAAAAGACCGTTCACCTAACCCAAGGTTCATAAAGCTTATATATTTTTAAAAAGTTACGTACGTGACGCGCACGTAGGTACGGTACGTGTTATGCTAGCTCCTCTGCTAGCTCCTAGCTCCATAGAACACGCCAATACAATTCAAACACCTGATCAACACACACAATCACTCAGCCCAAAAGACCGTTCACCTAACCCAAGGTTCATAAAGCTTATATATTTTTAAAAAGTTACGTACATACGCAAAAAAAAGCCAAAGCTGCATACTCACAGTAGCACGTCTGCGTCTTTGTCATCCAAATCAAAGTAATCCTGGTAAGAGTCTGTGTTGTCCCAGTTCTCTACAGGCGTCTGTGTATCCAAGTCAAATGTCCTCCTGGTTAGAGTCTCTGTTATCCGAGTTCTTCCATCTTGACTGCATCTTAAGGGAATGTAAACAAAGAAGCGCCGGCTGTGTACTGTTGTGGCTGACTACGTTCGAAAAATATGTCCATTTCGCACCGACAACTTTCTTCTTTGCTTGCTCAGCTTCCTTCTTCATAATGCAATGAACATGATTGAAACAGATTCACGAACACAGATGTCCAGAATACTGTGGAATTATGAAATGAAAACAGAGCTTTTTCGTATTGGCTTCAATGTGGAAGGCATACCCGTGTTCGCCGGTCTACGTCACGCGCATACGTCATCCTCAGAGGCGTTTCGAACCGGAAGTTTAGCGGCAAATTTAAAATGTCACTTTATAAGTTAACCCGGCCGTATTGGCATGTGTTATAATGTTAAGATTTCATCATTGATATATAAACTATCAGACTGCGTGGTCGGTAGTAGTGGCTTTCGGTAGGCCTTTAAAGAGTAATGGCAACGGTTTGTTTTCAACGCCAGTCTGGTTGCTATGGCTCGAAGAACCCGTATGTAGCTCAGTTGCCCGGATGTAGGCCCTCACCCATTCAGTGAGGTAAGGTGAATTAAATGCGCTGACAGTTCATTGCTTCTGCCAAATGAATTGCACTGAGTGGAGCGGATCACCACTCCAAGATGGCGGCTCCGCGTCTCGTCAGCGTCAGTAGGCAGTAGCGCTCGATGCTGCGTACCCTTAGAACATGTCTATGATTAAGAAGAAAAAGAGTAAGGACCGGAAGTAGCTGACTTTTGGCGCATGCGCAAACGAGTCGAGCAACTCAAAGGCTTTGGTGGCGACCAAAATGGCGGACTGGACGGCTGCGATTAAAACATGTATGAACTAACGGCGATATAGAGTCTTAAATATTCATCTTTTCCACAGGCCACGAACAAAAGTTGAGGTTGTAGCGACGGAGTGTTATCCGAAGTGAAGATTGAAGACGTGATAGAAGATGGACGACTACTGAAGTATAACCCATTTATCATTTATTTACTGCTATGCTAAGATGGCGACGTCCGCTAAAAGAGAACATGAAAGAGAATCAGCGCCACCAACTTCCAGCAAATCACCAACGGAGATAAAGACGAAAGATGAAGGTGAGTGACTTGAAGTTTTGTCATTTGAAAGCTAGTTCAAGCCCTGAAAAAAGTGTTGATGAGAAATGAGCCGACCTTGTTGAAGAATGTAAAGAAAGAGCCGCCATGATTGTTAGCTTGAAGAAGGCAGTGGAGTTCACATCAGAGGAGATGAAAGAATGCAAAAGTCAAATGAAGAAAGTGGAAGAGCAAAACAAGTGCTTGTGTAAAGAAAATAATGATGTGGAAGAAGAGATGTTGGGGAAGAGTAAGAGATGTGCAGTGTGTGAAGAGAAGACTGGACCACATGTCTACATCATTCAATCAATCAAAGTGTATTTATATGAGTTGTATATTTCAGTTTAGTCTTTATTTGAAGGGACAATGCACATAAACATTAAGCTCAGATACAGATATGTTCTGTACCAGATTATAGCTAAATAGCTCATTTCCATCTGCAGTCCCTGGCTACTTAAAATAAAGGGATACAAAAATCATGCAATACACTTATTAAAGTTAAAGTACCAATGATTGTCACACACACACTAGGTGTGGTGAAATTATTCTCTGCATTTGACCCCTGGGAGGTGAGGGGAGTAGTGGGCAACAGCGGTGGCCGCGCCCGGGAATCATTTTAGGTGATTTAACCCCCAATTCCAACCCTTGATGCTGAGTGCCAAGCAGGGAGGTAATGGCTCCTATTTTTATAGTCTTTGGTATGACTCGGCCGGGGATTGAACTCACAACCTACCCATCTCAGGACGGACACTCTAACCACTTGGCATGACAATAAAACCATACTATTGCATGTAATCAAACTAAGAAAAGTCATAAAATGCCCTTTCATTGACATATACTTAACCTCTTAAGGCCCAAGCTGTTTGTTTACATGCTTTTTTTTATTTCTCTTTACTATTTGGGCTTATTGGACCCTAATTAGAATAAAAATTTAAACTCATCTTTTTATATGATGTACTTAGTCCATAAGTACACAAATGTGTACTTCATGTGTAGTGACATGCTAATTTTTATTTTTACACTTTTTTTTCCAATTTCCATTGTATGTTATACTCTTCTGACACCACCAGATGGCAGTACAAGTGTCCACATAAGCGGCCATAAGACCCCAATTCAGTAGTGTACACAATTTTGGAAATAAGAGCTAAAAGGTGCTGTCCACGCATGTGGCCACTAAGCCTTTAGAGGTTTTTAGTATACAATACAACCACACCTCATTTACATCATCACATAACTCTTAATCACAAGTGTCTCAAAGGGCTGCACAAGCCACAACGACATCCTTGGCTCAGATCCCACATCAACGTGCAGAGAATTGGAGGTAATAAAGAACAAGAGTAATATGATTAATGTCAACATTTCATTGTCGCAACTCATAAAGTCAAATAACGACATTTTAACTGTTTTACAATCCAAGATATATTTGTGGATAGTTGAATGCTTGCGTGTATTTTTTACTTGTAAACTCAATTATTCCAAAATGTCAAACGATAATGATGTGAAAGAAAAAAGTAGTTACACAGACCATTATATCGTGAGTAAGAGACAGGTGAGAATCTTTTGACACTCCGCGATTCAGGAGCTACAATTCGATTCCATCTTTAATTTATGTATATTGATACAGTTTTACATTTCTTTTTGTTTCACTGAATAAGTGTTTATTACTTGCAATTAAAAAACAACAACAGTGCATTTGTAATAAACAGTTAATTTAGTTCCCACATTTGTGGAAATGGAAATGCGTGCAAAACTGGAACATTTTATAATCGTCCATGTCCAAATTGCGATGCATCCAAAAATAGATTTTTCTCACCCCACCTCGAGTAAAAGAGAGGTCAAAAAAATGTGCAGCTTCACTCCATGACACCTGACTGCCAGTACACAAATGTCCAAGTAATCGTTTTCCTACGCAGGTCCTTCCACCATAAATGTAAGAAAATAGTGATATGTTCTTTGCTATAATAAAGCAATATAAAATAGTACATTACCAAATAGTTAACATAAAGCAAGCAAATAGTGCAAATTAACGACTCCATGAGTGTGTGTGACGTAAACAAAGCCATTTATTTACTTTCTTTTTTGGACAAGATTTAAAATAGTGTACATACAGTATTAAACAATTAAAGACTACACACATCAATCTATATCAGGAGTGTCAAACTCATTTTAATTGATGGCCACTTGCAGTTATGGCTGCTCTTAGAGGGCCGCATCTGACTGTGAATGATATTATTACACAATTGCCTTAGCATTTCATTATTATATTTTTTGTATGAACAATGTAAAAAAAAAAACAGTTACATTTAAGTTTTGTACAGCATATTTCTGTAAATGTAAAAACAGTACCAATGTTTGTTTGTTTTTTGGTAAACTTCTAAGTTTGTCATTTCCTCGATGTATTACTGTAAATGGAAAAACAGTACCCCGCTCAGTTGCCAAATTTTGTAGTAAACAACAGTGATTGGACTTTTCCAATTCCATTTTCGATATGCTGTAAAAAACAGTATATTTTATAGGACAAAAACAACAGTTCATTTGCCACAATTTTACAGTGTTTTTTTTTACAGCTTCCCAGCATGCACAAGTCATTGATACAATGTTGATGATACATACATGTTGTCATGTCTGTGATTATGTTTTGTTTTAGTCATGTTCGGATTTGGTTTTGGACTTTTTGTGTACTTTTATTTGTCACCATAGCAACCATTAGTTTCACCTGGTTCACATTGTCATGTCACGCACCTGTTCACGGTTAGTCACGCACCTGTTTTCACTGATCATGTCACTATATAAGCTTTTCCGTTTCTGTTGTTCGTCCTGGCGACATCACATTCACTCCTGCCACTCTGTTCACGCTCATGATCCATGCTGTTCTTTTTCATGTCCTGTTCTGGTTCCAAGTAAGTTTTCTTTATTCAAGCCTTAGTTTGCAAGTTTGTTTTATGTCCTAGTTCTGCCTTTGTGCTAGTCTTTTGTTTTGTCATAGTCAAGTTTTTACCTCCACTGTGAGCGCCTTTTGTTTGTACTTTTTTTTAGTTTGAATTAAAATGTATTTAAATTCACGTCTCGCACGCGCCAATTTTCCGTTGCCTTCTGGGAGAACAAACCACGCCAAGGACCGAGTCCTGACACATGTCCTTTAAAGGCCTACTGAAACCCCCTACTACCGACCACGCAGTCTGATAGTTTATATATCAATGATGAAATCTTAACATTGCAACACATGCCAATACGGCCGGGTTAACTTATAAAGTGCAATTTTAAATTTCCCGGGAAATATTCGGCTGAAAACGTCTCGGTATGATGACGTTTGCGCGTGACGTCATGGAGTTTGCGGAAGTATTGGGACACCATTGTGTCGCGATACAAACAGCTCTGTTTTCATCGCAAAATTCCACAGTATTCTGGACATCTGTGTTGGTGAATCTTTTGCAATTTGTTTAATGAACAATGAAGACAGCAAAGAAGAAAGCTGTAGGTGGGATCGGTGTATTAGCGGCTGGCTACAGCAACACAACCAGGAGGACTTTGAGTTGGATAGCAGACGCGCTACCATGAGTACGCAGCTTTCTTCCAAACATTTGATCGCTTGCCCGTACGTGCGTGCCGCTATGTGCATGTCACGTACGTAACTTTGGGGAAATATATGTGCTGTGTGAACTTTGCGGAAGTGAACGGTACTTTGGGCTGTGGGATTGAGTGTGTTGTGCGGGTGTTTGAGTTGTATTGGCGGGTTATATGGACGGGAGGGGGGAGGTGTTTGTTATGCGCGATTAATTTGTGGCATACTAAATATAAGCCTGGTTGTGTTGTGGCTAATAGAGTATATATATGTCTTGTGTTTATTTACTGTTTTAGTCATTCCCAGCTGAATATCAGGTCCCACCCGCCTCTCACAGCATCTTCCCTATCTGAATCGCTTCCACTGCCCTCTAATCCTTCACTCTCACTTTCCTCATCCACAAATCTTTCATCCTCGCTCAAATTAATGGGGTAATCGTCGCTTTCTCGGTCCGAATCGCTCACGCTGCTGGCGTCCATGATTGAAAACAATGTGCAGATGTGAGGAGCTCTTCAACCTGTGACGTCACGCTACTTCCGGTACAGGCAAGGCTTTTTTTATCAGCGACCAAAAGTTGCGAACTTTATCGTCGATGTTCTCTACTAAATCATTTCAGCAAAAATATGGCAATATCGCGAAATGATCAAGTATGACACATAGAATGGATCTGCTATCCCCGTTTAAATAAGAAAATCTCATTTCAGTAGGCCTTTAAAACTGCCTCTGAAACAACATTGCAAAATAGTTGTATTTTGTAAATTGAGACAACGTTGGTGTATCTAACGTTGGATCAACGTTGTTGTTTGGGAAATGACGCCATTAAATAAACGTTGTCAAAAAGCATGTTGCTTCAATGTTGTATTTGTGTTGTAGAATATTGGTTGGAAAATGACCAAAATTCAATGGTCAAATCAACTCAGAACCCGACATTGATTAAACGTTGTCAAAAAGCATGTTGTTTCAATGTTATGTTTGAGTTGCTCAACGTCAGGACCTAATTCAACAAGTTCTCAAATTTGTTTCAATGTCTTGTGCCTGCTGGGTTACTACTGTAAATGTAACTGTACTGTAAAATTGTCCGTGTTTTTTTTTCTTTGAAATTCTATGGTTACTGTTGTTCCGGTGTATTACTGTATATAGAAAAATGGAACCACCGTTTATTTTACGGTAAAAAGACGATCGTTCAATTGCCAGGATTTGACCTGAAAATCTATGATTATAATTTTTACAGTGTACAATTTGATAGGTAACTTGCTTTGAAACCACAAATCAAGCAGATATTCAATTGTTTGTTTACAAAAAAAAAATGAATGTATGATAACATATTTGTTCAATTGAAGATCAAGATTCAAGATGCTGTTTATTGTCCATTCTTTAACACGTACAAGACATATAAGAACTGAAATTACATTTGCGGCACAGTCCAACTAAAAGCAGACATACGTTACAGGGAGACAAGAACAGGACCGCCAACGGATCAGCCACTTACGGCGCTCCTTAAAAAGGTGGGAAAAAGGTGATATTGGGGAAGTGGGGAAGAGTAAAAAAATATCAGTCAAAGGCTGGACCCTCGGGAGGGGGTCCAGACTGAGTCCAAGGGGAAACAACTCATTTGTTGTGTCCATAGGCCTGGGGCCGTTCTGCATGCAAACAAAGTTCGACTTCCAGGTGTTGTTGAGGAGGTAGGGAGGTCAAAAGCGTCCATCATTGAGGAGTCCTCGGGGGATGTTTTCAGAACAGCCTGTTTCTGTTTTGCAGCGTCAAAGCCATTCGAGGGAGTCAAATCGTAGATTGGGATTTTTGTTTTTCCAAGCGAGCAGACATTACAATGGCTTGTCTGTTCTATTCGTCCATGCTGGCTGCGCTCATATCCAATTTTCGCATTTCAACAAGCTTTTCCATGATGCGATCCATCGTGCGATTCAGTTCAGAAATCGCCAAAGTCTGTGATCCCACAGCCCGACCCAAGTCTTCCATTGCGACGAACAGCCTTTGGGCTCCTTGAGTGGCTGCCATCGTCTTACGAATTTGACGATACACCAGAGCAATGCCCAGCCCAATCAGCAGGTTCCCCCGCGATCATGGTTCCAAATAGGTAGATGTCTTCTACGTCCTCGATGGAAAGGACTGAGAGGCACATGATTGTTTTCTCCCAGGAATCTCTCACGTACCCCACAGCAATGGTTCCATCAGGGCAGCCAGGCTCCCCAGAACCTCTTTTCCTCGTCGAAAATATTTTGTCAATTGAGTCGGGAGTCCAGCTAATCAATTCCATGTCTGATGTTTATATTTGGAGGACAGCGCAGAGAAAGAGGCTTCAAAACAAGTGTAGACAGGACAAGACAAAGAGGGCAAGCAGGGATCAAGCAGATATGCAATTGTTTGTTTACAAAAAAAATGAATGTATGATAACATATTTGTTGCATTATTAAATAATATTTATTTTTTTTAAATATGCAATTGCATGCAGCACATGTAATTTGTTCTGTCGAAATGGAAAGACCGAATACTTTTAGTAGGAAAAGATCATGTACTTTATTGACACATATTTTTTTCAGGCGTTCGCGGGCCATATAAAATGATGTGGCGGGTCACATTTGGCCCCCAGGCCTTGAGTTTGTCACCTGTGATCTATATGAACACAAAAATATCCAACATCCTCTTTTTTATTTTCCCATTTGCCTGCACCTCCTTCGGAGGCTTTCCCTTCGTGTGTTCAAGAAAACAAAGTTAATCATTTAGAACGTCTCCTCACCTCATTGCAAACATTATGTTAGGAAATATGAACAAGACACCAACACAAAGATTATGCATCATGACTGAACACATTGAAAATGACGACATCGTGCTAGCTAAACAAGCTGTGATGTAGCATAACAAATAGCTAGTAGTCGTTAGCTCGTCAAGAATAAAATATGACTCGTTGTTTAACTTTCAAGCAAACTACTGGCGTGAGCACATTGGAGGCAAGCTGTAGAACGAGGCGAGTTCCAGGGATTGAAGACTTCAGGACTCCTTGTCAGGTTCAAACACTGATGACATCTATTAAACAAGACAAGAAGCAAGGAATTAAACAGAGACAGATTTAAATCTGTCTCAATTGAGGAGAGCGCGTACACCTGTACCCTTGTACAGTGTTCCAACACGCTCTGACGAAAGATTGTACGCTTCCTCTTTTATTTGGACATTCCCTGATTACATGGCAACAGCTGTTTCTAAGGGACGGGGGTCGTAAACAGCCATCACCTTTGATTACAAACAGTTCAAAGAAAAGGTTGGTTCAAAGAAAAGGTCGTAAACGGTTCACAGAAAAGGTCGTAAAACAGTTAAAAGAAGAGGTCCCTGAAGGGGAGTCAGGTCCTGCTTCCTCTTCGCTTTGTAGTTCTTGGGTCAAAACAAAATCTTTCTGTGGATTACAATACAGAACACCTTTGTGTTGCTTCCCATCCTACACAGTGGAGTTTTACAGGTCTTCTTCTTGGTAGGTTCAAAGACAGCTTTTGTCTTCTTGCCGGGAACTCATGGCAACACAAAGTTTTGTGATAACTTAGATACAATTATTCTGACACTCCCGGTCAACATTCTCCTGATATTTTGCAGTTTTGTAATTAAAATGTGACGCGCAGAATTATACCTCGTCGTCCATCCAAACAAAAGAGTAAATTTTTTCCGTGCAGCCTCCATCATCATTTTTTTTTTTGTGTTGATGTGGCTTGTCCCAATATCAATATTTAGGTACCGGTACCAAAATGTATATAGATACTTTTGTAAATAAAGGGGACCACAAAAAATTGCATTTTTGGCTTTGTTTTAGCAAAAAAATATATCTGGGGCCGTACTTATCAAGCTTCTTAGAATTACTCCTAAGAAGTCTGCTAAGAGTTGACTTAAGAGTAAATAAATTCTTCGCTGAAAGCTGCACTTAAAAGTTAGTTATCAAGCGTCTTACTCACACTTTCAGCGAAGTGTAGGACTGAATCTTAAGTGTCACACTCAGAGCTGAATTACGACATTACTATGTGCCGTAAACGGAATTTTAGGTGACGTCATTTCTGTGTCCATAGAAATGACCAATCACGGAAGGGAATCCGTTGTCTAAGAATAAAGAAATATCTTGGAATATTTAAGTGGACAATGGGAGTGTATATTTTGACAATAAACTACAAAATAATACAAAACAAACTAGTCCCCGCCGGCACTCACGCTACCGCTCCCTCTCTTCTATCGCCCACACACTCACTGACGTCACTCACCTCACGGCCACACACATACGCTACCGTCATAACATTTTCTTTCCAATTCATTAATTAGGCAACTAATTTGAAACTGGTGTGGGTGGCTCTATATATACTAGCCCACTGCAGACACATGCAGAAATCAACAAGGAATCGAAAAGTATTAAATCTGTGACAAAAATAATATCCGCTCTGTCTAAACGATAGCGTTTGATCAGCTGCTCGTCATCAAAAAAACAAAAACATTGTTCCGTTCCCTGAACGTTCGCGCACGTCTCTCTCGCCTCAGTGCCATCCCCTGCTGGCAACTCCTAACCACTTAAGACACCTCTGAAGGTCTCTTAAATATCGTGGAGAGTAGGAGTGATTCTTAGACTTAAGAACGTTGATAAAAAGCTTTTATTCTTAAGTTTGAGAGTAGGACTAAATTTCGCAAATTCTCAGGACTTAAGTGTAAAATGGCACTCTAAGAAGCTTGATAAGTACGGCCCCTGAACATTAAACATATGTTTATTATTGCAATTTTGTCCTTAAATAAAATAGTGAAATACAAGACAACTTGTCTTTTAGTAGTAAGTAAACAAACAAAGGCTCCTAATTAGTCTGCTGACATATGCAGTAACATATTGTGTCATTTATCTACCTATTATTTTGTCAACATTATAAAGGACAAGCTGTAAAAATTGATTATTAATCTACTTGTTCATTTACTGTTCATTTACTGTTATTTTCTCTTTTAACATGTTCTATCTACACTTCTGTTCAAATGTAATAATCACGTATTCTTCTCTTCTCTGATACTTTGCATTAGTTTTGGATGATACTATAAATGTAGGTATCGATCCGATTCCAAGTAGTTACAGAATCATATATTGGTCATAATTTAAATTTTTCCCGAGTTTATGAATATAATATGAATTTAAAAGAAAAAAGATTTTGTGACGATAAAAAATATCAATGTAATCATAGTAGTATCGACAAGATACGCTCTTGTACTTGGTATCATTACAGTGGATGTCAATTGTAGATCCGCCCATGGCATTTGTTTACATTGTGACGTTGGTGAGCTATTGTATCCTCCTACGGTGTGTAGTGAAGCATGTTGAGCTATTCCTCGTACTTGTAATAGACGTACTTTATTTGTCGCCATGGAGGCAAGCATTAGTGATTTAGAAGTAGCTAAAACACTTACGACTGCGGATGGACATTAGCTGCTAGCTAGCTAGCCATGTCTTAAAGCACCTCTTCCTGAGGGCGTTTCAGTGTTATAACTTTACCTTTATCTTTACTTTTTAAGCCAAAATGCGTCCGTTCTATTTTTCAAACAGAGTATAGTACCACGCTACTATACTAGTACCGGTATACCGTACAACCCTAGTGGCGGGCGAATAGAACTTTATGCACGTGCGCTGGTTTTTCTTCTATAGTTTTGGTGTTTCCGGTGGCTTTAACACATTGAGCTTATTTGTGTTCCTCAGACATCCAGCAGCTGATTGGTCGTCCTGAAGAATCTCCGCCTCAGTCGCAGGGGGAGAACTCTACTTTGAAGCAGGAAGCTTTACAGCCATTTCACATTAAAAAGGAAGAGGAGGAAGAGTGTCTTCAGTGGTCAGAGGAAGGTGATACCACCAAGTTGCCACTTACTATTCTCTCTGTTAAGACTGAAGATGATGAAGAGAAACCACAACTAGACAACCTCTTAGCTCCACTATCAGACAGTGAGGCTGAAAATGAGGTTGAAGAACCTTTGAGCAGCGATACAGACTGTGAAGGTGATATGAGGACTCGCACTGACAACAAGCACTCCGACTGCTCTAAAGAGAAGACTTGTAAAACAGTTTTGAGCTGTTTAGTTTGTGGTACAAGTTGTACAAACAAAAGCAATTTGACTCAACACATGAGAACACACGCAGGAGAAAAAACATTTTATTGTTCAGTTTGTGGTAAAAGCTTTTCTCAAAATAGCAGTTTGACTCAACACATGAGAACGCACACAGGAGAAAGACCATTTTATTGTTCAGTTTGCGGTAAAAACTTTTCCCAAAAGAGCCATCTGACGCAACACATGAGAACACACACGGGAGAAAAACCATATGCTTGCTCAGTTTGCAGTAAAAGCTTTTTCCAAAATAGCAGTTTGACTGAACACATGAGATCGCACACAGGAGAAAAACCATTTATTTGTTCAGTTTGCGGCAACAGCTTTTCTCAAAATAGCAGTTTGACTCAACACATGAGAACGCACACAGGCGAAAGACCATTTGATTGTTCCGTTTGCGGTAAAAACTTTTCCCACAAGAGCAGTTTAACTCAACACATGAGAACGCACACTGGAGAAAAAACTTTTCATTGTTCAGTTTGTTGCAAAAGCTTTTCTCAAAACAAGCAATTGATTGTCCACATGAGAAAGCACACGGGGGAAAAACCATTCAACTGTTCAGTTTGCTGTAAAAGCTTTTCTCATAGGGGCAATTTGACTAAACACATGAGAACACACACTGGAGAAAAATCATTTAATTGTTCATTTTGTAGTAAAAGCTTCTCCTACAGACAGGGTTTGACTCGGCACGAAATGAAACACACGGGAGAGAAAACATTCAGTTGTTCCGTTTGTGAGAAAAGTTACACTCAAAGGACACACTTGTCTGATCACCTAAGAACACACAGTCGAAAAAACGTCTAGTTGTTTGTGGTGAAAGTTCTCCTCAAAGTAACATGATGTCTCATCCCACGAGAACACACACGGGAGGAACATATTTAGATGCCCAATTTACAGTGAAAGGTTTTTCAATTGACAAAATACACATCAATCAACACCCTGAAGAAAAGTGTTGCAGCTGCTCAGTATGCAGTCAAAGACATATTTGCTGAAATGTCACATGAGAACACACACACAGAAAAATAAATTTGCTCAGTTTGTGTTAAAACATTTTAGCAGAGACTAGGTTCTGGATCCTAAAGTAGTGGTGCTTTGATTAGTGGCAGCAAACACGGAACCCTCTCTCGATGTTATTGTTGTTTATGGAAGTAGCGCAATGTTGCTATGCGCTCTGTGAAATCAATGCACCCTGGAAATGTATTACTGACAGAAAATGCTCAAAATGACAAAATACTATAATTATTACATAAAACATCGCATGTTATGAATTTGTGTGTCACTAATTGTCAGGTTCAAACACTGATGACATCTATTAAACAAGACAAGAGGCAAGGAATTAAACAGAGACCAAATTCAATTTGGCTCAATCGAGGAGAGACGTCTGGGCTGTACTCTTGTACAGTCCCCATCACGCTCTAGCGAAAGATTGTACGCCTCCTCTTTTATTTGGACTTTCCCTGATTACATGGCAACAGCTGTTTCTAAGGAACGGGGGTCGTAAACAGCCATCGCCTTTGATTACAACAGTTCAAAGAAAAGGTCGCCTTGAGGGGAGTCTGACCCTGCTTCATCTCCGCTTCATAGTTCTTGGGTCAAGACAACATATTTCTGTGGATTACAATAGAAGAAAGAAACAGAACACCTTCATGTTGCTTCCCATCCTACACAGTGGAGTTTTACAAGCCTTTTCTTGGTAGGATCAAAGACACCTTTTGTCTTTTCGCCGGGAACTCATGGCAACACAAAGTTTTGTGATAACTTAGATACAATTATTCTGACACTATCTGTATGTACAATGTTGTTGGTTGTTTTAAATGATTGTAGAATGTGTCATAGGTGGACGAGATAAATCCCCATTGCCTGCATTGTTAGCTGCTTCAAGCTAGAAGTTTTTGACTATTTAGAATGCACAGAAAATGGAAAAACAAGGGTGCTTCTCTCACATAAAGATTGTGGATGATGTCATGATTTTTGGAGTCACTTTAATAACATCCAGCTTTATCTCACCGTCACACATTAGTCAGTCAAGATAGAGCTCAAAGAAAAACGACACACATTCAGCCTTCACAATAAAAGCGCTGTGCGGGCAAGAGTGCAAGTCAAAGTATTTAGTATATTTAAATATTAATAAGACAAAAATACGTGTAATATAAAACTGACACTGTTGTTGGTAATGCAGATTGATTTATTGCTTGTATTTTTTGAAAAATACACGAGAAGACGACCTTGAAAAAAAGAATTGCAATAATGAGGAACAATATAGCAATTGGATTATTTTCCAAAATTGTCCAGCCCTATATCACAAAGAGGAGAGAAACCTTTTAAATGCTCATATTTGGTAGCAAAAGTTGTTAATGTAAGAAATGACTGCAGTCACACAAAAATCAGTGAATAAAAGGGTTTTTTTTTGTCCATTTTGTGCTAAAAGGTTGTTAACTCATAGAAGTGTACGTGTGAGAAGTCAGCTAAAAAGTGATGATTTGCTGTGTGTACGATACCAGATTCCCTCATGAGTTAGAGTGATGCTAAGAACAGCAGTAATCCAGACGGATACATTCTCATTATTGTTATAGTTCATTTTGTACTTTGTTCTTTACCAAATGTTGGGCAACTGTATTAAAGGTCAGAGTAGGAAGTATTAATGTGGGAAGGTGTTAAACGTAATGTGAAGATAATATTTTCCTAATTACTGCGATGAGGTGGCGACTTGTCCAGGGTGTACGCCGCCTTCCGCCCGATTGTAGCTGAGATAGGCTCCAGCGCCCCCCGCGACCCCAAAGGGAATAAGCGGTAGAAAATGGATGGATGGATATTTTCCCAATTATGAATTTAAGATAAGTGAATATATTCGAACAGCTTCCCTCAACTTAGCCAAAGAAGATAAAACAAGATCATTTTAAATATAATAAGAGAAAAGGAGGGACAGGCAGTGTACATATAGGAATGAATTTAAACGTGTGCTCATATATATATATATATATATATATATATATATATATATATATATATATATATATATATATATATATATATATATATATATATATATATACTTATGTATGTATATATATTTAATATATGTGTGTGTGTACATCTCATTTAACAATGATATATATATATATATTTATAAATCATTTAACAATGAGGATATATATATATACATATATATCATTGTTAAATGATATACATATATATGATATATATTTGAAAGAAAATGCAAATATGAACATATTTTGTGTATGCATGTCTGAAACTACATCAAATCAACCAAGTCCAGACAGCCTGTTTGCTCTGAAGATCAAAGATGCTCTGCTGCAGCTTCACAAAAACATGTTTTGCCGTGCAACCAACAGAGACCGTCTCTTCCACCATTGGTGGTGTGGCTGAGGACAGCGTGACTCATGCAGCCTGAACGCTTGCCAGAGGGGTGGGGGGGGGGGGGGGGGGTTATAATGTTGTTGGTTATTATAAACAGTTACTGTTCAAACAGTCATTATAAATCAAAATCACTGTTGTTATGAATTATTGACCTATTTAAGGCTACAACTATTTCACATTAAACGTTTAAATATTGAAGTTTTTACAGGGTGACACAAAAAAAGCGTTCATCACCCAAACTTGAATAACTTTTGAAATAATTAAGGGTCCTATACTGTTTTTTATTTTTATTTGTTATTGTCATTTTTTTATTATTTTTTTAACTAAAATGGTCAATGCTCAACCAATTAAATGAAAAATAAATGTTGTTGTGAACTACTGACCTATTGAAGGCTCCAACTGCTTCACATCAAATATTTGACTTATGAGTTTTGGGGGAACATTTTTTTTTTTTATGCCGGACAAAAAAAGGGTTTTCGTTGACAAAAATGTTATAAAACATAAAAAACAACAATACTGTTTTTCAAATTTTCTTTCAGATTTAATTGTTGAAAGGAAAAAATACTAATACTAATATATGACTTATGTTTAACACTTTTATGAGTGGTACCAAAGGTCCTATAAAGTTTTTTGTTTATTTTTATTTGTTATTTTTATCTAAAACGGTCAATGCTCAAACAATTATTATGAATCCAAAGCAATGTAGTTGTGAATTATTGACCTATTTAAGGCTCCAGCTACTTCACATCAAATATTTGACTGCTGAGATTTGGAGGGAAAACATTGCATAATTTTTGTTAATGCCATACAAAAAAAGGTTTTCTTTGACACAAACTGTATAAAACACAAAAAAGCATAAAACAAAACAACAAAAACGTCATATCAATTGATAGATCTAAAGTTCATCTACAAATTTAAGAGTTGAAAGTAAAAAAATTACTAATGTATGACTTACTTTCAACACTTCTTTGAGTGGGACCCCGAAGGGTCCAAAGGTCTTCTACTGTCATTTTTGTGGTTGTTTTTTTTGACTAAAATGGTCAATGCTCAACCAATTAAATCAAAAGTAAATGTTGTTGTGAACTATTGACCTATTTAAGGCTCCAACTGCTTCACATCAAATATTTGACTTCTAAGTTTTGGAGGGAAAACATTGCATAATTTTTGTTTATGCCATCCCAAAAAAAGTTTTCTTTGACACCAAGTGTATAAAACACAAAAAAGTATAAACAAAACAACAAAAAAGGTATATCAATTGATAGATCTGAAGTTAATCAACAAATTTAAGAGTTGAAAGTAAAAAAGTTACTAATGTATGACTTACTTTCAACACTTCTTAGAGTGGGACGCCTAAGGGTCCAAAGGTCTTCTACTGTCATTTTTGTTGTTGTTGTTTTTTTACTAAAATGGTCAATGCTCAACCAATTAAATCAAAAGTAAATGTTGTTGTGAACTATTGACCAAAACAACAAAAACGGTATATCAATTGATAGATCTGAAGTTAATATACAAATTTAACAGTTGAAAGTAAAAAAATGACTATAATGTATGACTTACTTTTAACACTTCTTTGAGTGGGACCCCTAAGGGTCCAAAGGTCTTCTACTGTCGTTTTTGTTGTTTTGTTTTGTTTTATTTTATTATTACTAAAATGGTCAATGCTCAACCAATGAAATCAAAAATAAATGTTGTTGTGAACTATTGACCTATTTAAGGCTCCATCTGCTTCACATCAAATATTTGACTCCTGAGTTTTGGGGGGGGGGGAATATTTTTTTATGCCATACAAAAAAAGGTTTTTCGTGACAAAGAGGTTATGAAACATACAAAAAAAAAAACATCAAAAATAACAAAAACTTAATATAAATGGAAAATCCTGAAGTTGATCTAAAGATTTAATCGTTGAAAGGAAATAATAATAATATATGACTTACTTTTAACACTTTTATGAGTGGGACCCTAACCAAGGGTCCTATACTGTTTATTTATTTTAATTTCAGATTTAATTGTTGAAAGGAAAAAATAATAATAATGATATATGACTTACTTTTAACATTTTTATGAGTGGGACCCTTTAGGGTCCAAGGGTCCTATACTGTTTTTTTTTATTTGTATTGTAAATTTTCATCTAAAACGGTCAATGCTCAAACAATTATTATGAATCCAAATCAATGTAGTTGTGAATTATTGACCTATTTAAGGCTCCAGCTACTTCACATCAAATATTTGACTCCTGAGTTTTAGAGGGAAAATATTGCATCATGTTTGTTTATGCCATACAAAAAAAAGTTTTTCTTTGACAAAAAGTGTATAAAACATAAAAAAGTATAAACAAAACAACAAAAACTTCATATAAATTGATAGATCTGAAGTTAATCTACAAATTTAAGAGTTGAAAGTAAAAAAATTACTAATGTATGACTTACTTTTAACACTTCTTTGAGTGGGACCCCTTAGGGTCCAAAGGTCTTCTACTGTTTAGTTATTTTAATTTCAGATTTAATTGTTGAAAGTAAAAAATAATAATGATACATGACTTACTTTTACCACTTCTGTGAGTCGGAAATAAATAATAATAATGATATATGACTTACTTTTAACATTTTTATGAGTGGGACCCTTTAGGGTCCAAGGGTCCTATACTGTTTTTTTTTTTATTTGTATTGTAAATTTTTATCTAAAACGGTCAATGCTCAAACAATTATTATGAATCCAAATCAATGTAGTTGTGAATTATTGACCTATTTAAGGCTCCAGCTACTTCACATTAAATATTTTGACTTCTGAATTTTAGAGGGAAAATATTGCATCATTTTTGTTTATGCCATACAAAAAGAAGGTTTTCTTTGACAAAAAGTGTATAAAACATAAAAAAGTATAAACAAAACAACAAAAACTTCATATCAATTGATAGATCTGAAGTTAATCTACAAATTTAAGAGTTGAAAGTAAAAAAATTACTAATATATGACTTACTTTTAACACTTCTTTGAGTGGGACCCCTTAGGGTCCAAAGGTCTTCTACTGTTTAGTTATTTTAATTTCAGATTTAATTGTTGAAAGTAAAAATTAATAATGATACATGACTTACTTTTACCACTTCTGTGAGTCGGACCCTTTAGGGTCCAAGGGTCCTATACTGTTTTTTTTACATTTGTATTTTAAATTTTTATCTAAAATGGTCAATGCTCAAACAATTATTATGAATCCAAATCAATGTAGTTGTGAATTATTGACCTATTTAAGGCTCCAGCTACTTCACATTAAATATTTTGACTTCTGAATTTTAGAGGGAAAATATTGCATCATTTTTGTTTATGCCATACAAAATAAGGTTTTCTTTGATAAAAAAAAAGTGTATAAAACATAACAAAGCATGAAAGAGAAGCACAAAAACTTCATATCAATTGATAGATCTGAAGTTAATCTACACATTTAAGAATTAAAAGTTAAAACAAATATTAATGTATGACTTACTTTTAACACTTCTTTGAGTGGGACCCCTAATGTCGTTTTTTTGTTTGTTTTGTTTTTAACTAAAACGGTCATTGCTTAACTAATTAAATCAAATTCAATGTCGTTGTGAATTATTGACCTGTTCAAGGCTCCAATTAATTCACATCAAATATTTGACTTTTGATTTTTGCAGGGGGCGGGGGGTTATATTGCATAGCGTGTGGTATTGCCAGAGCAAAAATATGTATTTCCTTGAACAAAAAGGGCATAAAACATTTTTAAAAAAACATAGAAAACTTTATATCAATGGACAGATCTGAAGTTGATCTAGAAATGTAAGCATTGAATATCAAGAATGAGATTTAAGTCTGAAAAGTACAGAAGCTCCAACACATGTGCAATAAAATAATAACAATAATAATGTATTCAAAATAATTACCAGAGTGAATCACATTTATATTCAACCTGAAAAATAAATGTGTGCACCAATTTTTTATTTTGCGGGGGCGTGGGGCTATATTGCATAGCGTGTGGTATTGCCAGAGCAAAAATATGTATTTCCTTGAACAAAAAGGGCATAAAACATACAAAAAAACAAACATAGAAAACGTTATATCAATGGATAGATCTGAAGTTGATCTACAAATGTAAGCATTGAATATCAAGAATGAGATTTAACTCTGAAAAGTACAGAAGCTCCAATATCAACACATGTGGGCTCTGTACCGAGGATGTCGTTGTGGCTTGTGCAGCCCTTTGAGACACTTGTGATTTAGGGCTATATAAATAAACATTGATGGATTGATTGACATGTGCAATACAATAATAACAATACTAATTTATTCAATATAATTACCAAAGTGAATCACATTTATATTCAACCTGAAAAATAAATGTGTGCACCAATTTTTTATTTGAATACACCGATGTATTTTTCCAAATTCAACATCAAAATTCGATTTTGTTTTCCCAACTACAAAACGTTTGGCCCTAATTTAGCTTCATGCAACCTCACCACAAATAGATGACAGTTCTGTGTAAACACCGGAGTATCATAAGTGATTTCAACGGTTCCATAGTGTAGTGGTTATCACGTCTGCTTTACAAGCAGAAGGTCCTGGGTTCGAGCCCCAGTGGAACCAACCACTTTTTACCATGAATTGATTAACGTGGACCCCGACTTAAACAAGTGGGAAATCTTATTTGGGGTTACCATTTAGTGATCAACTGTACGGAATATGTACTGTACTGTCCAATCTACTAATAAAAGTTTCAATCAATCCATCAATCAGTGCAATGACATGAGAGTGAAAGAAGTGATTAAAGCTTATGTAACGAACTTTTCAGGATGTCCCAAGTTGCCAGATAGTGTTAGGTAAGGAGGAGTTTTGTCCCTCCAGAGTTGCCGTAGGGCTGTGACGTAAGACGTCTATAAAGGTGGTTGTGGAAGAAGGTGTGGAGAGAGAGAAAAAGGAGGGTGAACATTAAAGAAGTGGTGGAGACCGGACCTGCTCTTATGACTCCCATTTATTATTTTATTATTATATTATATTAGTACACATAATATGCGAACCCAGAATACTCGGCTACACTTATATTTTCGTGAATTTATAATCGGAACCTCGTTCATTTCCATGTCATGTTCCTCTTTTCTATTATATATACTTTAATTTTTTTTATTACTAAAATAAATAAAACATTTTAAACACGTGACCTTGCAGAAACTGTCGAAAAAATAAAGACTGAGGAAAAGACCTTGTCTGCGCACATGCGCAGAACGGACCCGATTTCCGGTAGTGAGAAAGGCGAGCAAGATGGCGGACTGTGGCTTTCCCCTTTTTAAATGACGATATAACTGTTGTACTGAGTCACAGCAGCTATAACTAACACATACCTCAAAGATTCGCCTTTTCTAAAGCCCACGAAACGTGCATTGAGTTTGGAGCGATGGAGTGTTACGTGAAGTGAAGATTGAAGACGTGATAGAAGATGGACGACTACTGCTATGCTAAGATGGCGACGTCCGCTAAAAGAGAACATGAAAGAGAATCAGCGCCACCAACTTCCAGCAAATCACCAACGGAGATAAAGACGAAAGGTGAAGGTGAGTGACTTGAAGTTTTGTCATTTGAAAACTATCATAGGCCTCGAGTGAGTGGCGATGATACAGTAACCGACCTTGTTGAAGAATGTAAACAAAGCACTGCCATGATTGTTAACTTCAAGGCATCCATTTTTCCCGCTTCTCCCTCTTGGGCTCGCCTAGAGCAGTGTTTTTCAACCACTGTGTCGCGGCACACTAGTGTGACATGAGATACAGTCTGGTGTGCCGTGGGAGATGATCTAATTTCACCTATTTGGGTTAAAAATATGTTCTTCAAAGCAGTAATTATGGTCTGCAAATGATGTGTTGTTGTTGGGTGTCGGTGCTGTCTAGAGCTCGGCAGAGTAACCGTGTAATACTCTTCCATATCAGTAGGTGGCAGCAGGTAGCTAATTGCTTTGTAGATGTCGGAAACAGCGGGAGGCAGTGTGCAGGTAAAAAGACTAGACTAGACTTCCTTTTTATTGTCATTCTAATTTTAACTTTACAGCACAGATAAGAACGACATTTTGTTACATAAGCTCATGGTAGTGCAGGATAAAAATACAAAATAAAATAAAAAAGCAATAAGGTGCATATATAAATAAATAAATATATATACATGATATATATATAATACATATATATATATATATGTATAAAATAAATAAATATATATATAAATATATAAAAATAAATAAATTACTGTTCAGATAAATATATTGCACTTTTTCACATGCATCCACGTTTATGGATGTGTTGTTATATTGTCTTTTTTTTATTCCAGCGAGTTAATTCATTTTGGGGGGAGTTGAGGGGATAATTTAATTATGTTGCGTTCAAGAGGTTCAAAAAGGTGTCTAATGCTTAAACCAAAAATAAACAAAAGGTGAGTGCCCCTAAGAAAAGGCATTGAAGCTTAGGGAAGGCTATTCAGAACTAAACTAAAACTGAACTGGCTTCAAAGTAGACAAAAACAGAATGCTGGACTACAGCAAAGACTTACTGTGGAGCAAAGACGCCGTCCACAAAGTACATCCGAACATGACATGACAATCAACAATGTCCCCACAAAGAAGGATAAAAACAACTGAAATATTCTTGACTGCTAAAACAAAGTAGATGCGGGAAATATCGCTCAAAGGAAGACATGAAACTGCTACAGGAAAATACCAAAAAAAGAGAAAAAGCCAACAAATTAGGAGCACAAGACAAGAAGTAAAACACTACACACAGGAAAACAGCAAAAAAGTCCAAATAAAGCAGGGTGTGATGTGACAGGTGGTGACAGTACACCTACTTTGAGACAAGAGCTATATTGATGCATGCTTGGTTATGCTTTAAAGTCATATCCAACAATTGCGACAACGACTTTTTACTGTCAACTGAGTTTCATTTTTTAGTGATTTCTGCTGGTGATGTGCCTCTGCATTTTTTCAACGCAAAAAAAATTGCGCCTTGGCTCAAAAAAGGTTGAAAAACACTGCTCTAGTGTACCATGAGATATTGTTTGGTGTGCCGTGGGACATTATGTAATTTCACCTGATTGGGTTAAGAATATTTTATGCAAACCAGTAATTTTAATCCGCAAAAATGTGCCGTTGTTGAGTGTCTGTGCTGTCTAGAGCTCGGCATATCTACGAAGCTAATTGCTTTGTAGGTTCGGGAACACGGTTTGTCGTGATCACAATACGCGGGAGGCGGCGTGCAGGTAAAAAGGTGTCTAACGCTTGAAACCAAAAATAAACAAAAGGCGAGTGCCGCTCAGAAAAGGCATTGAAGCTTAAGGGTGGCTATGCAAAACGAAACTAAAACTGGACAGGCTGCAAAGTAAACAAAAACAGAATGCTGGACGACAGCAAAGACTTACAGCGTGGGGAGCAGACGGCGTCCACAAAGTACATCCGTGCATGACAATCAACACCAAAATAGGAGCGCAAGACAAGAACTAAAACACTACACACAGGGAAACACCAAAATAAGTCACAGCGTGATGGGACAGGTCATGACAGTACACCTACTTTGAGACAAGAGTTAAGGTAAAGTTAAAGTGCCAATGATTGTCACACAAACACTAGGTGTGGCGAAATTATTATCTGCATTTGCCCTATTGATCACCCCCTGGGAGGTGAGGGGAGCAGTGGGCAGCAGCGGTGGCCGCGCCCGGGAATCATTTTTGGTGATTTAACCCCCAATTCCAACCCTTGATGCTGAGTGCCAAGCAGGGAAGTAATGGCTCCCATTTTTATAGTCTTTGGTTTGAACTCACGACCTACCGATCTCAGGGCGGACACTCTAACCACTAGGCCACTGAGTTATAGGGATGCATGGGTGGTTATGGTTTGAATTCATATCCAACAATTGCGAGAAAGACTTTTTATTGTCAATATTGGCTGCCGAGTTTCATTTTTTTATGTTTTCTGCTAGCGGTGTGCCTCGGGATTTTTTTCAATGAAAAAAATGTGCCTTGGGCTCAGAAAAAGTTGAAAAACACTGATCTAGAGCCTTTTCTCCCTTTTTACACGGTCTACTTTTAGTATCAAAAACGTCAAAACAATAAAAAGTGTTGTTCGTGGCAGCTCTTCTTTTCAAATTTAGATTCAAATTCAGATTGGTTTTATTTGAACAAACCCAGCTGGCATTTCTACCTGTATTTAAAGTTGAAACAAGGTTGAAAAAACATTGAATTTGGTATAGATTTTGCAAATGCATTGCAACGTTTGTTCTGGTACGTTGTTCCACTGTTGATGCGTCAAAGTTAACACACATGTTAAAATTTCACCAGTCATTTATTGGAATGTTGACAACGTTCCTTTTACCATTTAACGTTAAACGTGGTTTCAGGATTGATTCAACAACAACAGCCATATTTTCACCTTGGTTTCAAGGAATGCCAGCTGGGTATATACAGTTTCAAAATGATGCGTCACAATTTTACATTTTCTTTACATGTCCAAGAAGGTGTAAGAAGACGCAACGCTTATTTAATCCCACCCCTTTTCCACTTCCTATCAAGTACTTACACGTGTGTTTCGACCGTGGACACTAGATCATGTCTACACATGTGAAGTTAGAGACGGAATCTGTAATGTTAGTATTTTAACAATGTCTATGTAATAATAATAATAGATTTTATTTGTAAAAAAACAAACACTTTACATTGAGTAAACAACCTCAAAGTACTACAGTGTAGTAATCAATCAATATTTATCTATATAGCCCTAAATCACAAGTGTCTCAAAGGGCTGCACAAGCCACAACAACATCCTCGGTACAGAGCCCACATACGGGTAAGGAAAAACTCACCCCAGTGGGACGTCGATGTGAATGACTATGAGAAACCTTGGAGAGGACCGCATATGTGGGTAACCCCCCCCTAGGGGAGACCGAAAGCAATGGATGTCGAGTGGGTCTGACATAATATTGTGAAAGTCCAGTCCACAGTGGATCCAACACATCAGCGAGAGTCCAGTCCATAGTGGGGCCAGCAGGAAACCGTCCCGAGCGGAGATGGGTCAGCAGCGCAGAGATGTCCCCAACCGATGCACAGGCTAGCAGTCCACCCGGGGTCCCGACTCTGGACAGCAGGCACTTCATCCATGGCCACCGGACCTGTGCAACTCCCCCTCCCCAAGGGAGAGGGGAGCAGAGGAGAGAAGAAAAGAAACGGCAGATCAACTGGTCTAAAGAGGGGGTCTATTTAAAGGCTAGAGTATACAAATATACACCACAACACATCTCATCTGCTTGTGTTGTTGTGAACGACATCGTCGATGTATGATCAATCTACAAACAGGACAGCAGTCGCAACTTGAAAGGTAAAATAAATAAAAATAAAAAGATAATAAAAATAAAAACTAGAACAGCCTAATAGCTAGAACTAGTATGTATATATCTAAAAAAAAAAAAAGGCTTTTTTAAAAAGAAGGGTTTTTAAGCCTTTTTTAAAAGCATCCACAGTCTGTGGTGCCCTCAGGTGGTCAGGGAGAGCGTTCCACAGACTGGGAGCGGCGGAGCAGAAAGCCCGGTCTCCCATCGTTCGTAGCTTTGTCCTCGGAGGTTGGAGGAGGTTAGTCTGTCCGGAGCGGAGGTGTCGTGTGGAGGATTTGGGGGTGAGTAGTTCTTTGAGGTAGAGGGGGGCATTTCCATGGAGGCACTGGTGGGTTAGTAGGGAGACTTTGTATTCAATCCTGAGTGGAACAGGAAGCCAGTGAAGGGATTTGAGAATTGGTGTGATATGGTCATATTTCCGCACTCTCATCAGGATCCTAGCAGCACTATTGTGGAAGTACTGCAGCTTCTGGATGTTCTTGCTGGGGATCCCGACAAGAAGTGCGTTGCAGTAGTCTAGCCCGGAGGCTGTTCTTCATGTCTTCCAGTCATAGAACAGAATAGACGAGTTGCTAGCAACGACTCGTTAGCAACATGTTTTGCGGATTTGTCTCCCGTTGTTTGGTCGGTGCCTGAATGTTGTAATCCAAACAAAAGACTTCCAATTTTATCTTTCTATAAAATGACGCTAATAAAAAAGTTGCCGTATTTTTTCGGACTATAATGCGCACTTAAAATCCTTTCATTTTCTCAAAACTCGACAGTGTGCCTTTATAACCCGGTGCGCCTAGTGTACAGAATAATTTTGGTTGAACCTCGAAGCTATTTTATTTGGTACATGGTGTAGTGATAAGTGTGACCAGTAAACTTGCATCGTGATGCAGTTTTCAAGCCATATCACCCAGCCCTACACCACAACACATCTCATCTGCTTGTGTTGTTGTGAACGACATCGTCGATGTAAGATCAATGTACAAACAGGACAGCAGTCGCAACTTGAAAGGCTTTCTCATTTTTTTCGGCCTCCAGTTGTCTCAAAACTCATCAAGCTCATAACAGCAGCACACTTCCCCCTTTCACAATAACAGCGCTGTACGCAACATCCGGTGTGACTGCGGTCACAAAATAAAGGTTTCAAAAGAGTACCTGACACAAGCACAATATAATTAAAGCACTTTTTGCTTCAATTACAAAATGATTATGCCTTGACTTAAAGGGGGCCTTATTATGTAAAACCAACTTTTCTAACCGGATGGAACCTGCTTATGTGTATGGATGTTCTCATTCATCCAGGGCATTGTAGTCTCAGGGTATTGAGTCCATCGCAACTGGACTGTTTGATGTGTCTTAGAAGACGTTTCACCTCTCATTCGAGTAGGTTTCATGCTCATAGACTTAAATTGGTCAGATCTAGTCTCAGACTTAGATTGGTCAGATCTCGTCTCAGACTTAGATTGGTCAGATCTAGTCTCAGATTTAGATTGGTCCGATCTAGTCTCAGATTTAGATTGGTCCGATCTAGTCTCAGACTTAGATTGGTCCGATCTAATCTCAGACTTCGATTGGTCAGATCTAGTCTCAGACTTAGATTGGTCAGATCTCGTCTCAGACTTAGATTGGTCAGATCTAGTCTCAGATTTAGATTGGTCCGATCTAGTCTCAGATTTAGATTGGTCCGATCTAGTCTCAGACTTAGATTGGTCCGATCTAATCTCAGACTTCGATTGGTCAGATCTAGTCTCAGACTTAGATTGGTCAGATCTAGTCTAGCGGCTGGTGCCAAAACCCCAAATATTTCAGTGTTTCCCACACATTCATTTATTTGTGGCGGCCCGCCACAAAAGAATTAAGGCCGCGACAAAAAATATATATATATATATATTTTTTATTTTTTATTTTTTTACATTTTTATTTATTTTATTTTTTTTGTGCCCTGTCAAGCTTCTCAGGCAAATCATATAGTTGATGTAGATGCCCATGTCGGCTGTCCAGATTTACTTTACAAAAGAGAAGTGTAGGATCAAGATTTTTGGAGCTCTTTGTTCAGTGGATCAAATGTTTGATGAAGCTTTGTGTCTATCTACCACCACTACTATTTTCTGTTTATTTGTTACTGACTGTGGCAGGACACCTCTGCCTCTGTTTCACTTTATGTTGCTGGTAAATAATATGGTTGTGGTAGTAGGCTAAAGTTCAATTATTTAGTATGCACTAATTAAAGGGGGAGAGCTTTAAGAGACATTTTAGCTTTTATATTTTTATAAGATATATATACCACAATTAATAAATATATTTCAGTGAATAACTTATTGTTCAAATCTGTATATAAATATGTACATAAAATGTTGTAATTATATTGTAAAATGGATGGATGGATGGACGTTTAAAACAAAACTGTTATTATTAACTAGTAAGTATACATTTTTTTAGCCTTTTTAGAGAAAATCATTCATTGTAGTAAATTATGCAAATTACTCGATGATGTCATGGTGACCACACCCATAGCCACGCTCATTGCCACATCCCCACCGCCACAGGTATCTTGGCAGTTTATGGGAAACACTGTATTTATACTCCAAAACCAGGAGGGTGTGCCTGGGCAAGGATGGTTTTGCCCTATGGTAGTGAGAAAAAACACTGTTTTGATGAAAACGAGCAATCCTAACTGTCAAAGCCAATGACAGTCGTCGAAGAGTCATTTCCCCTTGTTAGCATTGAGGTATTGTGTGGCAGAACGATCGCTGCACTGCAGAAACTGAAATCTAAGTAAGATGAAATATCTCAAATAAGGGTGATATTTGCTTATTTACTGTCTGATAAGAAAATTATTCTCACTAAGCAGATTTTATGTTAGTGTTTTACTTGTTTTACGTGTTTTGGTCCTAAATGATCTCAGTAAGATATTACAGCTTGTTGCTGATATTTGATGAGCTATATTGAGTAAAACATGCTTGAAACTAGAATATCAACTGTTGCAAAGCTGTGTCATCAACACTCACAAGTATAAGACTGCCTTTTTTAAAGTAATAATTTCATCATGAAATCATGACTTTGACACAATTGTGTCTCATAATTAAAACAGATGACAGCCAAATGGACTTTGCTGTTTTATTTTCAATGGAACAATAGAAAATACGTACTCATATAGTAGTATAGTTGGCACAGTTAATATTTAAACATTTAACATGTGACATTTCTAACAATTTTGATTATTAATGCACATTTAGATGAATTCTTCAAAATTACAACAAAACATTTTTTGGCCGGGGGCCGGGCTGTATATATGCGCACTAATTGACTGAAAGAGCACGCACATGGCGCGATGATGTCATGTTATTGATTGAAAAATGCATTTTTAGACCATATGATTTGCCTGAGCAGCTAGGAGACCCCGAGAGTAACAAATGGTTGCTTACCATTAAGAACAATAAATTTGTTTTTAGTATAAGTTTGCTGGTTTCAAGAAATGTAATGCCAAGCGCATATCATTATGTCAAGATAATGGCACTAGCATTTGCTTAATTTAAGAATATTTTTCAACATACTGAGCAAAAACAACTTTTTAAAATATATATATTTATGAAAAAATGTTGACATATATTTCCTTATTGATTTTTCCCCCCCACTGCTACTTTGTAGTATCTTAACAGTAGGTTAGAAATGTGTGAATTATATGTTAGCAATGTTAGCTCAATTTGTTGTGTAGCTAGCTTAGCCTTCTACTGTAAGACATTAGCATCACCGTCCTTCGGCAAAATAATTGGATGTTTCCATATTGATTGTTTTCCCCCACTGCTAGTTTGTAGTATCCTAATGTCCATCCAAACAGATGTTTCCTATTTTCTATGATTTTAGCTTCACTTGTCTGAGTCTAATCCAAGTCATGTAAACATTGATCCATCATTCTGGCGAGGCACTAATTGAATGGCCATGAGACACTACACACACATACAGTACGTAGAAGGAAGTGTGTAAAGTGTCTTTGTGTTGTTTGTGTTCCGCAGACGTCCAGCAGCTGATCGGTAATCCAGAAGAAGTTTCCCCTCAGTTAGGGGGGAGCTCCACTTTGAAGCAGGAGACTCCACAACCACCTCACATTAAAAAGGAAGAGGAGGAACTCTGGATCACTCAGGAGGGTGATTGTTTTCTCGGATTGCAGGAAGCTGATCTCACCAAGTTGCCACTGACTGTTGTCTCTGTGAAGACTGAAGATGATGAAGAAAAACCACAAGTAGACAACCTCTTAGCTCCACTATCAGATAGTGAGGCTGAAGACGAGGTTGAAGAACCTTTGAGCAGCGATACAGACTGTGAAGGTGATATGAGGACTCACACTGACAACCAGGACTCTGAATTCTCTAAAAATAAGAGAGGTAAAACATGTTTGATTTGCTCAGTTTGTGGTAAAAGTTTTACTAAAAAGAGGTATATGACTCAACACATGATAACACACTCAGGAGAAAAAACATTTACTTGTTCAGTGTGTGGCAAAAGCTTTTCTCAAAAGAGGAGTTTGCTTCAACACATGGGAACACACACTGGAGAAAAAACATTTAGTTGTTCAGTTTGTGGTAAAAGTTTTACTCGAAAGAGCCACTTGATTCAACACATGGGAACACACACAGGAGAAAAAACATTTAGTTGTTCAGTTTGTGGCAGAAGCTTTTCTCGAAAGGGAACTATGAGTCAACACGCGAGAACACACACAGGAGAAAAACCATTTACTTGCGTAGTTTGTGGTAAAAGCTTTTCTCAAAAGAGCTGTTTGCCTCAACACATGAGAACGCACACGGGAGAAAAACCATTTAACTGTACAGTATGTGGCAAAAGCTTTACCATGAAGACCCATGTGACTAATCACATGAGAACACACACGGGTGAAAAACCATTTAACTGTTCAGTTTGTGGTAAAACATTTTCTCGAAACATCCATTTGACCCACCATACAAAATTACACACGGGAGAGAAATCATTTAAGTGTTCCGTTTGTGGCAAACCCTTTTCTACTAAGAGGTATTTGACTCAACACATGAGAACACACACCGGTGAGAAAATGTGTAATTGTCCAGTTTGTGGTAAAACGTTTTGCCGAAGCAGCTATTTGCCCGAACACATGAAATTACACGCGGAAGAAAAACCGTTTAACTGCTCACTCTGCGGCAGAAGCTTTTCTTTTAAGGGCTATTGGACTAAACACATGAAAACACACACAGAAGTGTTTCCATTTAGTTGTTCAATTTGTGGTGAAAGGTTCCCGCATAATGCAGACGCAGTAAAACACGCAAGAACGCACATGAGACAGTAAACAGTCAGCTGTTCAGTTTGTGGTATGTTGCTCATATGTGGTGACATCCACCCAAACCCAGGACCTCCTCACTGCTTCTTTTACAAATATCTGAGGTATTCGTATACATTTGGAGTATCTGGAGCATAACTCATGTCCTCGTGACTCCACGTTTTGTGTGTATCTGAAACTTTCCTGAATAGTAAGATAGATGATGCTTGTAGTGTTTGTTTACTCCTTTAGTCAAGACATCATCATGTGTGTCTCGCTGGGGATGAAGTGTAGTCTTCTTCAGTGATGACTTTACCGCCTCCAGAATGTCTGGCTTTGATCACCAACAACATGAATCAATCTGCCTGAAACTACACCCTCCAGGTCGCCTGGGGCCTCATGTGTTAAAACTTGTGTGAATTACTTACTAATAAATGGTGTGCGCTCAAATCCAGAGAAGGTCACACGTGCAACAAAAACTCAGATGGCTTAACCCTTGTGTAATGTTCATATTGGTGTTACTCAGCCAGCGTTTGTGGGTCTGATGGACCCGTTGCATTTTGTGGCTTTTAATGCCTCACAATCAAACACTTTTATGTTAAAAAACTGAACAGATGTTTACCTTATCCCAATAAACATCTGTTCAGTATTTTAACATAAAAAAAATAGATTTGTGAGGCATTAACCCTTGTGTGGTGTTCAAATTGTTGTTACTCAGCCAGTGTTTGTGGGTCTGATGGACCCGTTGCATTTTGTGGCTTTTAATGCATCACAATCAAACACTTTTATGTTAAAATACTGACTTATCCCAAAAAACATCTGTAATGAAGTGCTTTGAGAGGCTGGTAAAGGAATATATTGTCTCCAGACTTCCCCCCACATTCGACCCATACAAGTTTGCTTATCGCCTTAACCGCTCCACAGAGGACGCCATCTCCTCTGCACTCCACCTGAGCTTAGAACATCTGGAAGGAAAGGACACACACGTGCGGATGTTGTTTCTGGACTTCAGCTCAGCATTCAACACCATCATCCCGCAGCACTTGGTGAGCAAACTGGCCCCCCTTGGATTCAGAACCCCCCTATGCAACTGGCTGCTTGACTTCCTCACAGACAGACCCCAATCTGTGAGAGTGGGCAACAACACCTCCAGTGCCATCTCCCTGAGCACCGGCTCCCCCCAGGGCTGCGTCCTGAGTCCACTGCTGTTCACGTTGATGACCCATGACTGCTGCGCCAGGTCCACTACTAACCACATTGTGAAGTACACGACAGTAGTGGGCCTCATCCGTGGCAACAACCACATGGACTACAGGGAGGAGGTGAAACATCTGGTTGACTGGTGCAGAACCAACAACCTGGTCCTGAACGTCGACAAGACCAAGGAGATCATTGTCGACTTCAGGAAGCACCAGTCCAGCCACGCTCCACTCTTCATCAATGGCACAGCGGTAGAGATGGTAAGCAGCACCAAGTTCCTGGGGGTGCAGATAACTGACAATATAACCTGGTCCCTACACACCGGAGCTCTTGTAAAAAGAGCTCAGCAGCGCATGCACTTTTTGCGTGGAATGAAAAGAGCACAGCTCCCTCCCCCCATTCTCAGCACATTCTACAGAGGCACTATAGAGAGCCTGGTGACCAACAGCATCTCTGTCTGGACTGGAGCCTGCAGTGCCTCAGACTGGAAGTCTCTCCAGAGAGTGGTGAGGACGGCGGAAAAGATCATCAGGACTCCTCTTCCTCCTATCCAGGAGATCGCAAAAAGCCGCTGCCTGACCAGGGCTCAGAAAATCTGCAGAGACTCCTCCCACCCCCACCAAGGACTGTTTTCACTGCTGGACTCTAGAAAGAGGTTCCGCAGCCTCCGTAGCAGAACCTCCAGGTTCTGTAACAGCTTCTTCCCTCAGGCCATAAGACTCTTGAACGCATCATAATTATCCCCTCAATTCCCCCCAAAAATGGATTAAGTGGCTGGAATATAAAGACAATATAACATACATCCATAAACGTAGATGCATATGCAAAAGTGCAATATATTTATCTTTACAGTAATCTTTTTATTTATATCTGCACCTTATTGCTTTTTTTATCCTGCACTGCCAACGAGCTAATGCAACGAAATGTCGTTCTTATCTGTACTGTAAAGTTCAAATTTGAATGACAATAAAAAGTAAGTCTAAGTCTAAGACCTACAAACACTGGCTGAGTAACAACAATATGAACGTTGCATGGAAATGTATCTGCCAGTTTCTGCATCCCACAGGGATTCTTCTTTTGTGTTTCTGCACCTGCGCTTCCCACACAAGGTTGCAACATTGTTTGTCAACACTGTCTGCTCTCATTTTGTCGCACATTTGACCCTCTGATGTTCTGTGTACCTACACTCTGTCCTCCCCGTCTAGGCCTGCTGTGTGTGTGTGTGTGTTGCGTGAGTGTGTGTGTGTGTGCGTGTGTGTGTGTCTGTGTGTGTGTGTGGTACACAGAACATCAATTTCCACACTTCTATTAGCACCGGGTCCAGTGGACCCCGGACATCTTATATGTAATAGAAATGTGTAGGGGGGGTGTATGGTTTGTGTTCATTAAATATGTATTCTGATATATGTTCTTCACAGAAAATGAGCCAAAGCCAGTGAGTCTCAGTTTGAAAAATTAATTAATTGTATCATTTTTCTTTTAATAAAAACCGAAAACGGGTCCCACAGACCCGAACACCACACAAGGGTTAAAAAGCCACAAAGTGCAACGGGTCCATCAGACCCACAAACGCTGGCTGAGTAACAACAATATGAACGTTGCACATAAAATTTCTCTGCCAGTTTCTGCATCCCACAGGGATTCTTCTTTTGTGTTTCTGCACCTGCGGTTCCCACACAAGGTTGCAACATTGTTTGTCAACACTGTCTGCTCTCATTTTCTCGCACATTTGACCCTCTGATGTTCTGTGTACCTACACTCTGTCCTGCTGTGTGCATGCGTGCGTGCGTGCGTGCGTGGTACACAGAACATCGATTTCCACACTTCTATTAGTCCCTGGTCCAGTGAACCCGGACCTGTAATAAAAATGTGTAGGGGGGGGTGTATGGTGTGTGGTCATTAAATATTTTTTCTGATATATGTTCTTCACAGAAAAATGAGCCAAAGTCAGTGAGTCTCAGTTTGAAAAGTTAATTAATTGGATCATTTTTCTGTGAATAAAAAATGAAAACGGGTCCCACAGACCCGAACGCCACACAAGGGTTAAAGTGTGCGCACGTGTTCATCAACGATCGTCAATCAATGTGGAATTAAAGTGCACATGTTGGAGTAGTCTGCCCCTCCCTGTCCATGGCTCCATTTAAATACACAAATCATATTTAAGTTAGCCATGTGCCCGAGATCCCCCAATCTACACATCCTAAAAACACAAAGATAATGAGTAAGCTGATTAAAAAGAAGAAGTTCTTGCTGGAGTGTAGAAATGTTGTCCATTCTACTTCTGTTACAAGTTAGTGCAGCAGTGCATGCGCCGGGGAAAGGTGAAAAATGAGTATACTTTGCACACTGAGACAATCGGGCTTGTTTGAAAGATCTTAAGATGTAGTTGAACCAGAAAAAAACAGCACGTTACTCAGTACGTGTCCTTGCACTAGACTGCTTATTTGCATCACAAATTAAAAGAACAGAACATTTTGAAGTGCATCGATGGTAAAAAAAAAAAAAAAAAGGAAATGGAGATACATTTAAGGAGGTAGCTCAGGAAATGTAAAAAAGCTGGCTTAATTGGGACCCCCGAACGAAATAGGAATGAGAGGAAAGAGAACGAAGCAGGTATATTCTAGGGCAAGTAATAAAGTGTACACAAACCTCTTTACGCTGCATTTGTTTTATATTATCGGACATCTCTAATTATAATCTGCAAATAATGTGCCGTTGTCGGTTGTCTGTGCTGTATAGAGCTACGTAGGTTAACCACATAATACTCCATATCAGTAGGTGGCAGCAGGTAGTTCATTGCTTTGTAGAAGTCAGAACGCGTCGAGGATGGTTTGTCGTGATCCCAATATGCAGAGCACAGCGGAAGACAGCGTGCAGGTAAAATGGTATGTAATGATTAAACCAAAAATGAACAAAAAGGAAAGGAAAAGGCACTGAAGCATAGGGATGGCAAGACAAAACGAAAGTGAAACTGAACTTGCTACAAAGCAAACCAAAACAGAATGCTGGACGACAGCAAAGACTTAACAGTGTGTGGAGCAGAGATGGCGTCCACAAAGCACATCCGTACATCAAGGTACAAGGTTTAACTTTATTGTCCCCCCGGGGAAATTTGTCTTGGGCACAGTGCATCATTGCTTTCTTAACATACACAAAAACAACAGAACAAAAACAACCACAAGCAGACAACTAACATTTAAACATCAGAACATGGAGCTTGATAGACATAGGTGGCACTTTGATGTAGGCATAAAATCTACAGTATGGAGATAAAGATAAAGTACCAGTGTGCATTGCACTAGAGCTCATCGATAAAGTGCTGTGTGCTAAAGTGCTTAGTTCTAAAGTGCTATGCGCTAAAGTGCTATGTGCTAAAAAAAAAAGTGCTAACCTATGTATTAACATTCAATTGCACATTGTTGGTCAGCTTAATGGAGGCTGGGACAAATGATAATTTAAGGCGGTTAGATTTGCATAGTGGGACCCGGAGTCTTCTCCCTGATGGCAGGGTAACCATATTCAGGAAAGAGTGGGTGTTGTGAGTTGGAAATGATTTTCTTAGCTTTTTTCCTAACTGCCTGCTCATAAATGCTCTTTATAGGCTCATATTCTTTCCTCCTTACGATTTTCATTGCGGTTTTATGCATGCCGGCCAGTCATGACATGACAATCAACAATGTCCCCACAAAGAAGGATGGCGTACACACAACTTAAATAGTCCTGATTGCTAACACAAAGCAGGTGCGGGCAATAGCACTCAAAGGAAGGCGTTACGTTGCTACAAGGAGAACACCAACAAAACAGGAAGGGTCACCAGAATAACAGCGCAGGACAGGAACTAAAGCACGACACACAGGAAAACAACAACAAACTCAAAATAAGTCACGACAACCTGGTGGAGTTTCATTTTGTAACCTTTTCTGCTGGTGGTGTGCCTCCGGATTTTCTTTATTAAAAACATGTGCCTTGGCTCAAAGAAGGTTGAAAAACACTAAACTAGAGTGTAAAAACAAGTCGACTTTATATGCATATGTGTTTCGTTGTATCCATGATGTAGAGGATGAATAAAGAAACGTTCTGGGTTTTATTTCAGTGTTGTAAGTCATTAACTACACTTTGTTCAATTTCATGTTTATTTTAGTTTATTAAGGATCGCCATTAATCTACACCGCAATGGAGACTATTCTTCCTGGGGTCCAGGCAAACAACATCACACAATCACAAAACAAAAGATTACAATGCAGTACAACATGATCAAACATGCTTTCACCAATTACAGACCAATCTCTCTTTTGCCTCACTTCTCAAAAATCTTAGAGAAACTACTTAACTCTCGACTTGAATCTTTTCCTGAGAAGCATCATATAATCAATGACGGTCAGTATGGCTTTAGGGCCAAAAGAACAACCTCTATGGCGATAACTGAAGCCATTGAAGAAATTACCAATGCACTGGAGCATAAAAGATATGCAGTTGGTATTTTTATTGATCTAAAGAAAGCATTTGATACCATTAATCATTCAATTCTACTAGATAAAATGGGAAGATATGGAATTAGTGGGCTGGCTGGTGACTGGTTAAAAAGTTATTTAACAGGGAGAGTACAGTTTGTTAAAATGGGTCAATTTTTATCTGATACTCTTGGCATTGCTTGTGGTGTCCCCCAAGGGTCCGTGTTGGGGCCAAAACTGTTTAATGTATATATTAATGATATGTTTAATACATCCAAAGTACTGAAATGTATACTATTTGCAGACGACACAAATATATTCTACAGAAGTGATGACTACAATGAGCTCATAAATACAGTAAACACAGAACTAAACATAGTAAAAAAAATGGATGGACACAAATAAATTATCTTTGAATATAAATAAAACTAAGATAGTGATGTTTGGAAATCGCAACATAACGTCTGAACAGAACATAAGTATTGATGGTACCCAAATTGAAATCGTAAATGAGAATACATTTTTGGGAGTAATAATTGATAGTAAACTATCATGGAAAGCTCATGTCAGACACATTAAAACAAAAATCTCCAAAGGCCTTTCAATTATAAACAAAGCAAAACTATACCTCAATGAAAATGCACTCCGTACTCTATACTGCACCTTGGTACTCCCATACCTTACATACTGTGTTGAAGTATGGGGGAATACTTACCACAACACAATTCATCCTCTGATCATATTACAGAAAAGAGCAGTGCGGATCATTCACAACGTTGGTTATTTAGAACATACTCATAATCTGTTTATGCAATCAAAGTTGCTCAAATTTGATGACCTTGTTAAATATAATACATTAATAATCTTATATAAAGCATTTAACAAATTATTGCCGCCTAATCTACAACGTTTTTTATAAGACGAGTGCAGGCTGATAACTTGAGAGGCTTTGGATATTTCTAATTGCCGAGAACTCAAACCACTGGTAAAGGTTTTTGTGTGTCTGTATGCGGAGTAAAACTATGTTTTTGTGTGTCTGTATGCGGAGTAAAACTATGAACAAACTGGACTTACAACACAAGCAATGCCAAACTATTAATGGATTTAAACTATTTTACAAACATGGGGTCTGGTTCAAATATAGAGATGAGGGTCTTTAATTTGACCTGCTGTTGTACTCTGTCTCAAAGTGTTAACATGTGCTCAATGTTTCCTTACCATTATTGCTATGTTGTCTATTACCATTATTGCTATGTTGTCTATTACCATTATTGCTATGTTGTCTTTTACCATTGTTGCTATGTTGTCTATTACCATTATTGCTATGTTGTCTTTTACCATTGTTGCTATGTCGTCTATTACCATTATTGCTATGTTGTCTATTACCATTATTGCTATGTTGTCTATTACCATTATTGTTATGTTGTCTATTACCATTATTGCTATGTTGTCTTTTACCATTGTTGCTATGTTGTCTATTACCATTATTGCTATGTTGTCTTTTACCATTGTTGCTATGTCGTCTATTACCATTATTGCTATGTTGTCTATTACCATTATTGCTATGTTGTCTATTACCATTATTGTTATGTTGTCTATTACCATTATTGCTATGTTGTCTATTACCATTATTGCTATGTTGTCTATTACCATTATTGCTATGTTGTTTATTACCATTATTGCTATGTTGTCTATTACCATTGTTGGTATATTCATTATTCCTACATTGTTGATACAAATGATTGTTACAGTGTAATAATTATTGTTACCTGTGGTAATGTCACTTTGATACAACATCTGTATTACAATCCTTGAACAAAGTAAGAGTGAAACTCATGTGAATAATCACTGAATGGAGAACTGGGGGTGGAATTAAATACATTATCTTCTTCCCACTCCCTTTCAGGAAAACTGGACAATCATGCATTACATACTATACATTACCTTTTGCACTATATTAATTTATATTATCATGTGTTGTCAACTTTGTACATTTTTATGTCATTGCCTGAAATAAATAAATAAATGAAAGAAGAAAAAAAAAATATATATATATATATATATATATATATATATATATATATATATATATATATATATATATATATATATATATATATATATATATATATATATATATATATATATATATATGTGTGTGTGTGTGTGTGTTATGTTATAATGTGTTATGTTTTGTATGCTATATTATATTTTATTATTTTATATTGTATTATATATTTCATTATGATTGTAGAAACAAACAACTTCCTCCTTGAATAAAAGGTGATTCATGTTTATTATAAAAAAGGGTTGTTTATGTTGTATGTGAGCGTAAAAATATGTTTTGATTTAAATATTTCATTATGCATAATCATTTCTTATAGCTACGCAAAATATATATATTACAATTAATGCATGTATTTTGAAAATAATACAGCCGTAAAGTAGGAAGCAGAAGTTGCGGATATCTGGCGCATGCGCAAACAGACGGATCGCAGCTGAACTTGTTTGGCGGACGACAAGATGGCGTACTGGGCGACTGTCGCTTACTAAAGAAGTTTCACGATCTAACGGTTATTTGTATTCTCAACGATTCGTCTTTTTAAAGTACACGAAACTCAGGCTGAGTTTGGAGCGTTGGAGTGTTATGTGAAGTGAAGATTGAAGACGTGATAGATGATGGACGACTACTGCTATGCTAAGATGGCGACGTCCGCTAAAAGAGAAAGTGAAAGAGAATCAGCGCCACCAACGGAGAACAATCTGAAAAGCGAAGATGAAGGTGAGTGTGTTGCGTTCCCTCATTTAAAAGCTGTTTGAATTCCAAGCCCTAAAATCGAAATTAGCCGACCTTGTTGAAGAATGTAAAGAAAGAGCCGCCATGATTGTTAGCTTGAAGAAGGCAGTGGAGTTCACATCAGAGGAGATGAAAGAATGCAAAAGTCAAATGAAGAAAGTGGAAGAGCAAAACAAGCGCTTGTGTGAAGAAAATAATGATGTGAAAGAAGAGATGTTGGGGAAGAGTAAGAGATGTGAAGAGAAGACTGGACCACATGTCTACATCAACGTGCAGAGGATTGGAGGTCATAAAGAACAAGAATCATTTCATTACTGTCAACTTTGGATTATTGGGAAGTTCTCCACAAGTGTCACAGCTCATGAAGTAAATGAAAGTTACAGACACAAATTTAAATAATTAGAATGTTTCTTTCTACAAATCAAAATATATTTTTGGCTCTATGAATGAACCTAAAATATGTATTCCATCCATCCATTTTTCTACCGCTTATTCCCTTCGGGATCGCGGGGGGCGCTGGAGCCTATCTCAGCTACAATCGGGCGGAAGGCGGGGTACACCCTGGACAAGTCGCCACCTCAAATATGTATTGTAAAAAAAAAAAAACACTTTCCTTAAATTGCGAAAAGTCTAAATGTCATTGTATATTTCTACAAGAACTGCGATGAGGTGGCGACTTGTCCAGGGTATACCCCGTCTTCCGCCCGAATGCAGCTGAGATAGGCTCCAGCACTCCCCGCGACCCTGAAAGGGACAAGCGGTAGAAAATGGATGGATGGCTGGATTTCTACAAGAAACTCATTCTTTAAATGTGGACACTTCTTCCTTAATACCTTAGGACTGATTATAGGCAGTACCTTGGTTTTTGCCAGCACTTTGAAGAGTCGTGCTTCAGAAACCTGCGCCGGTATACATGGATTTTCCAATAAACTACTTTTAATGGCGGGCTCAGTGACTACTATTTATGGCAATGGAGGAGCCAATGAAAGGGTAAGTAATAACAGTTAACCCTTGTGCAACGTTCATATTGTTGTTACTCAGCCAGCGTTTGTGGGTCTGATGGATCCGTTGCATTTTGTGGCTTTTAATGCCTCACAATTTATGTTAAAATACTGAACAGATGTTTACCTTATCCCAATAAACATCTGTTCAGTATTTCAACATAAAAGTGTTTGATTGTGAGGCATTAAAAGCCACAAAATGCAACGGGTCCATTAGACCCACAAATACTGGCTGAGTAACAACAATATGAACATTGCACGGAAAATTTCTCTGGCAGTTTCTGCATCCCACAGGGATTCTTCTTTTGTGTTTCTACACCTGCGGTTCCCACACAAGGTTGCAACATTGTTTGTTTGATATATGTTCTTCACAGAAAATGAGCCAAAGCCAGTGAGTCTCAGTTTGAAAAATTTATTAATTGTATAATTTTTCTTTTTATAAAAAATGAAAACGGGTCCCACAGACCCGAACACCACACAACGGTTAAATGGCAATAAAAAGCATTAAACACAATGTCTAGAGGCATTAAATAATTTAAACAATTATAGGATTTGGCCGATTAGTCAATCCATCAAACGATAAATGAATTGTGTGGTGTTCGGGTCTGTGGGACCTGTTTTGATTTTTTATTAAAAGAAAAATGAAAAATGATTTCTATTACATATAAGATGTCCGGGTCCACTGGACCCAGGGCTAATAGAAGTGTGGAAATTGATGTTCTGTGTACCACACACACACACATAGCAGGCCTAGACAGGAGGAGGACAGAGTGTAGGTACACAGAACATCAGAGGGTCAAATGTGCGAGAAAATGAGAGCAGACAGTGTTGACAAACAATGTTGCAACCTTGTGTGGGAACCGCAGGTGCAGAAACACAAAAGAAGAATCCCTGTGGGATGCAGAAACTGCCAGAGAAATTTTCCGTGCAAACTTTCATATCGTTGTTACTCAGCCAGCGTTTGTGGGTCTGATGGACCCGTTGCATTTTGTGGCTTTTAAAGGCCTACTGAAATGATTTTTTTTTTATTTAAACGGGGATAGCAGATCCATTCTGTGTCATACTTGATCATTTCGCGATATTGCCATATTTTTGCTGAAAGGATTTAGTAGAGAACATTGACGATAAAGTTTGCAACTTTTGGTCGCTGATAAAAAAAGCCTTGCCTGTACCGGAAGTAGCGGGACGTCACAGGTTGAAGGGCTCCTCACATTTGCTCATCGTTTACACCAGCAGCGAGAGCGATTCGGACCGAGAAAGAGACGATTACCCCATTAATTTGAGCCAGGATGAAAGATTCGTGGATGAGGAACGTGAGAATGAAGGACTAGAGTGCAGTGCAGGACGCATCTTTTTTCGCTCTGACCGTAACTTAGGTACAAGCTGGCTCATTGGATTCCACACTCTCTCCTTTTTCTATTGTGGATCACGGATTTGTATTTTAAACCACCTCGGATACTATATCCTCTTGAAAATGAGAGTCGAGAACGAGAAATGGACATTCACAGTGACTTTTATCTCCACAACAATACATCGGCGAAGCACTTTAGCTACGGAGCTAACGTGATAGCATCGAGCTTAACTGCAGATAGAAACAATAGAAATAAAGCCCTGACTGGAAGGATAAACAGAAGATCAACAATACTATTAAACCATGGACATGTAACTACACGGTTAATGCTTTCCAGGCTGGCGAAGCTTAACAATGCTGTTGCTAACGACGCCATTGAAGCTAACTTAGCAACGGGACCTCACAGAGCTATGCTAAAAACATTAGCTATCCACCTACGCCAGCCAGCCCTCATCTGCTCATCAACACCCGTGCTCACCTGCGTTCCAGCGATCGACGGAGCGACGAAGGACTTCACCCGATCATCCGTGCGGTCGGCGGCTAGCGTCGGATAGCGCGTCTGCTATCCAACTCAAAGTCCTCCTGGTTGTGTTGCTGCAGCCAGTTGCTAATACACCGATCCCACCTACAGCTTTCTTCTTTGCAGTCTCCATTGTTCATTAAACAAATTGCAAAAGATTCACCAACACAGATGTCCAGAATACTGTGGAATTTTGCCATGAAAACAGAGCTTTTTGTATTGGATACAATGGTGTCCAAATACTTCCGTTTCAACCATTGACGTCACGCGCATACGTCATCATACATAGACGTTTTCAACTGGAAGTTTCCTGGGAAATTTAAAATGTCACTTTATAAGTTAACCCGGCCGTATTGGCATGTGTTGCAATGTTAAGATTTCATCATTGATATATAAACTATCAGACTGCGTGGTCGGTAGTAGTGGCTTTCAGTAGGCCTTTAAAGGCCTACTGAAACCCACTACTACCGACCACGCAGTCTGATAGTTTATATATCAATGATGAAATCTTAACATTATAACACATGCCAATACGGCCGGGTTAACTTATAAAGTGACATTTTAAATTTGCCGCTAAACTTCCGGTTCGAAACGCCTCTGAGGATGACGTATGCGCGTGACGTGGCCCGGCGAACACGGGTATGCCTTCCACATTGAAGCCGGTACGAAAAAGCTCTGTTTTCATTTCATAATTCCACAGTATTCTGGACATCTGTGTTCGTGAATCTGTTTCAATCATGTTCATTGCATTATGGAGAAGGAAGCCGAGCAAGCAAAGAAGAAAGTTGTCGGTGCGAAATGGACGTATTTTTCGAACGTAGTCAGCCACAACAGTACACAGCCGGCGCTTCTTTGTTTACATTCCCGAAAGATGCAGTCAAGATGGAAGAACTCGGATAACAGAGACTCTAACCAGGAGGACTTTTGATTTGGATACACAGACGCCTGTAGAGAACTGGGACAACACAGACTCTTACCAGGATTACTTTGATTTGGATGACAAAGACGCAGACGTGCTACTGTGAGTATGCAGCTTTGGCTTTTTTTTGCGTATGTACGTAACTTTTTTTAAATATATAAGCTTTATGAACCTTGGGTTAGGTGAACGGTCTTTTGGGCTGAGTGATTGTGTGTGTTGATCATGTGTTTGAATTGTATTGGCGTGTTCTATGGAGCTAGGAGCTAGCAGAGGAGCTAGGAGCTAGCATAACACGTACCGTACCGTACGTGCGCGTCACGTACGTAACTTTTTAAAAATATATAAGCTTTATGAACCTTGGGTTAGGTGAACGGTCTTTTGGGCTGAGTGATTGTGTGTGTTGATCGGGTGTTTGAATTGTATTGGCGTGTTCTATGGAGCTAGGAGCTAGCAGAGGAGCTAGGAGCTAGCATAACAAACACGCAGGTGTTATTATGCAGGATTAATTTGTGGCATATTAAATATAAGCCTGGTTGTGTTGTGGCTAATAGAGTATATATATGTCTTGTGTTTATTTACTGTTGTAGTCATTCCCAGCTGAATATCAGGTACCGTGAGTATGCAGCCTTGGCTGCTAAACATTCGATAACTTGACCGTATGTGCGCGTCACGTACGTAACTTTTTAAAAATATATAAGCTTTATGAACCTTGGGTTAGGTAAACGGTCTTTTGGGCTGAGTGATTGTGTGTGTTGATCAGGTGTTTGAATTGTATTGGCGTGTTCTATGGAGCTAGGAGCTAGCGGAGGAGCTAGGAGCTAGCATAACAAACACGCAGGTGTTTTTATGCAGGATTAATTTGTGGCATATTAAATATAAGCCTGGTTGTGTTGTGGCTAATAGAGTATATATATGTCTTGTGTTTATTTACTGTTGTAGTCATTCCCAGCTGAATATCAGGTCACCCCCGGCTCTCACAGCATCTTCCCTATCTGAATAGCTTCAACTCCCCACTAGTCCTTCACTTGCACTTTACTCATCCACAAATCTTTCATCCTCGCTCAAATTAATGGGGAAATTGTCGCTTTCTCGGTCCGAATCTCTCTCACTTCATGCGGCCATCATTGTAAACAATAGGGAACTTTGCGTATATGTTCAACTGACTACGTCACGCTACTTCCGGTAGGTGCAAGCCTTTTTTTTATCAGATACCAAAAGTTGCAATCTTTATCGTCGTTGTTCTATACTAAATCCTTTCAGCAAAAATATGGCAATATCGCGAAATGATCAAGTATGACACATAGAATAGATCTGCTATCCCCGTTTAAATAAAAAAAATTCATTTCAGTAGGCCTTTAATGCCTCACAATCAAACACTTTTATGCTACAATACTGAACAGATATTCAGATGTTCAGTATTTTAGCATACACAAGGGTTAAGAACGTTGCGGTCAGCGATATATTGCTATGTCTGTGTGTGTTTCTTTTCCTCCTGCCTGGTTTTAAAACTGGATAAAAGAAGAGGTCCTGTAAGGTCAGAAAGTGTGAAAAGCGCTGCCTCAATACGGAAAACTTAAACGGCTCGGGGGCCCAATTTTGGCCATTAGTGACTGTCGGCGTGCAGTTCTTATCTCTGACTCCATGTCATGTTCATGGGGAGTCTGAGCTTGTTTCATACCCGACTCTTTTATTGCAGTCGTCTGCAGTTCAACACACATGAGCTAACTTAACTAACATTAGCAACTGGCCTAGGATGGTCAAACAAGACAATTCTCTCAACAGACCACAACTCTTTTATTCTCTGACATTCCCACAGTAAATGAATACAAGTTAATTCAGCTGCCTGACACTCTATACATCACTTGTTATCTGCTGTACGCGTTTTAAACAACTGTGAGGGTGCAAAATACAAAAGCAGTGAAGTTGTCACGTTGTGTAAATGGTAAATAAAAACAGAATACAATGATTTGCTAATCCTTTTCAACTTATATTCAATTGAATAGACGGCAAAGACAAGATATTTCATGTTCCAATGAAGAAACTTAATTGTGTTTTACAAATAATCATTAACTTAGAATTTAATGGCAGCAACACATTGCAAAAAAGTTGTCACAGGTGCATTTTTACCACTGTGTTACATGGCCTTTCCTTTTAACAACACTCAGTAAACGTTTGGGAACTGAGGAGACACATTTTTAAAAGCTTTTTTATGTGGAATTCTTTCCCATTCTTGCTTGATGTACAGCTTAAGTTGTTCAACAGTCCGGGGGTCTCCGTTGTGGTATTTTAGGCTTCATAATGCGCCACACATTTTCAATGGGAGACAGGTCTGGACTACAGGCAGGCCAGTCTAGTACCCGCACTCTTTTACTATGAAGCCACGCTGTTATAACACGTGGCTTGGCATTGTCTTGCTGAAATAAGCAGGGGCGTCCATGAAAAAGATGTTGCTTGGATGGCAACATATGTTGCTCCAAAACCTGTATGTACCTTTCAGCATTAATGGTGCCTTCACAGATGTGTAAGTTACCCATGCCTTGGGCACTAATACACCCCCATACCATCACAGATGCTGGCTTTTCAACTTTGCGCCTATAACAATCCGGATGGTTCTTTTCCTCTTTGGTCCAAAGGACACAACGTCCACAGTTTCCAAAACCAATTTGAAATGTGGACTCGCCAGACCACAGAACACTTTTCCACTTTGCATCAGTCCATCTTAGAAGAGCTCAGGCCAAGCGAAGCCGGCGCCGTTTCTGGGTGTTGTTGATAAATAACTTTGGCTTTGCATAGTAGAGTTTTAACTTGCACGTACAGATGTAGTGACAAACTGTAGTTACTCACAGTGGTTTTCTGAAGTGTTCCAGAGCCCATGTGGTGATATCCTTTACACACTGATGTCGCTTTTTGATGCAGTACCGCCTGAGGGATCGAAGGTCCGTAATATGATCGCTTACATGCAGTGATATCTCCAGATTCTCTGAACCTTTTGATGATGATGATACAGACCGTAGATGGTGAAATCCTTTAATTCCTTGCAATAGCTTGTTGAGAAATGTTGTTCTTAAACAATTTGCTCAGGCATTTGTTGACAAAGTGGTGACCCTCGCCCCGTCCTTGTTTGTGAATGACTGAGCATTTCATGGAAGCTGCTTTTATACCCAATCATGGCACCCACCTGTTCCCAATTAGCCTGGTCACCTGTGGGATGTTCCAAATAAGTGTTTGATGAGCATTCCTCAACTTTCTCAGTCTTTTTTGCCACTTGTGCCAGCTTTTTTGAAACATGTTGCAGGCATCAAATTCCAAATGAGCAAATATTTGCAGAAAATAACAAAGTTTACCAGTTCAAACGTTAAATATCTTGTCTTTGCAGTCTATTCAATTGAATATAAGGATTTGCAGATCATTGTATTCTCTTTTTATTTACCATTTACACATCATGACAACTTCACTGCTTTTGGGTTTTGTACAATACAAAGTCGGACCACTAGATGCTACCACAGAAAAATAAATAAAGATAAATTCCCAGGTGAAACAGTCTTGTGAGCCAATTCTAATTGACTAAGTAGTGAAACATTATGTAAACGTTTCAACTATTCCAGATTCTCATTGTCAAATGCTAACAATTGTGCGTATACAGACAATTGTAAGCTTTTGACTATATATACTAACCATATGCGTTCGAACATGGGCACAGTTTTTGTTATAATGGCATTAAAAAGTAGGGATGTCCTTATAATGGCTTTTTGCCGATATTCCGATATTGTCCAACTCTTTAATTACCGATACTGATATCAACCGATACCGATATCAACCGATATATGCAGTCGTGGAATTAACACATTATTATGCCTAATTTGGACAACCATGTATGGTGAAGATAAGGTACTTTTTAAAAATAATAATAAAATAAGATAAACTAAATTAAAAACATTTTCTTGAATAAAAAAGAAAGTAAAACAATATAAAAACAGTTACATAGAAACTAGTAATTAATGAAAATGAGTAAAATTAACTGTTAAAGGTTAGTACTATTAGTGGACCAGCAGCACGCACAATCATGTGTGCTTACGGACTGTATCCCTTGCAGACTGTATTGATATATATTGATATATAATGTAGGAACCAGAATATTGATAACAGAAAGAAATGGGGGGAGGGAGGTTTTTTGGGTTGGTGCACTAATTGTAAGTGTATCTTGTGTTTTTTTATGTTTATTTAATAAATTTAAAAAAAACTACCCGATACAGATAATAAAAAAACGATACCGATAATGTCCGATATTACATTTTAACGCATTTAGGACATCCCTATTAAAAAGCATTATATTAGATTTGCTGACACCTGTAGAAACACTGTAAAATATAAATTTGAATAGAAACTTGAGTCACAATACAATACTGTAATATTGTGACATACAGTGGTGGTCAAAAGTGTACATACACTTGTAAAGAACATCATGGCATGGCTGTCTTGAGTTTCCAATCATTTCTACAACTCTTATTTTTTTGTGATAGAATGATTGGAGCACATACTTGTTGGTCTCAAAAAACATTCATGAAGTTTGCTTCTTTTATGAATTTATTATGAGTCTACTGAAAATGTGAGCAAATGTGCTTCAAAAGTATACATACAGCAATGTTAATATTTGCTTACATGTCCCTTGGCAAGTTTCACTGCAATAAGGCGCTTTTGGTAGCCATCCACAAGCTTCTGCTTGAATTTTTTGACCACAAAATTGCTGCAGTTCAGCTAAATGTGTTGCTTTTCTGACATTGACTTGATTCTTCAGCATTGTCCACACGTTTAAGTCAGGACTATGGGAAAGCCATTCTAATACCTTCATTCTAGCCTGATTTAGACATTCCTTTACCACTTTTGACGTGTGTTTGGGGTCATTGTCCTGTTGGAACACCCAACTGTGCCCAAGACCCAACCTCCGGGCTGATGGTTTTAGCTTGTTCTGAAGAATTTGGAGGTAATCCTCCTTTTTCATTGTCCAATTTACTCTCTGTAAAGCAGCAGTTCCATTGGCAGCAAAACAGGCCCAGAGCATAATAGTACCACCACCATGCTGGATGGTAGGGATGGTGTTTCTGGGATTAAAGGCCTCACCTTTTCTCCTCCAAACATATTGCTGGGTGTTGTGGCCAAACAGCTCAATTTTTGTTTCATCTGACATCACATGGACAAAGATAAGACCTTCTGGAGGAAAGTTCTGTGGTCAGATGAAGCAAATGTCGCTGTTTGGCCACAACACCCAGCAATATGTTTGGAGGACAAAAGGTGAGGCCTTTAATCCCAGGAACACCTCTGCCTGTTTTCTGGATTAAAGTCATGGCAGAATACCCCGAGATCGCCACCACAGCACTGAAACCACTGTTGCCATTTCCAACATCCTATCTGTGTGAAGAGGGATTTTCTGCAGTGACAGCCACCAAAACAACGTAGCAGACTGGACATAAGCAACACACTTCGGGTGTCTTTGTCTCCCATTACCCCCAGTTGGGACCGTCTCGTTCCAGAGAAACAAGCTCAGGGCTCCCATTGATTTAGCGTTACGGTGAGTTAAAAATCTCATGCACTTTATATTTGTTTTTTATGTTGTATCTGCATCTTATTTTGAAGGCATGTAAACGTTACCATAGCAACGAAAATCAGAGCGCGTTTGGGCAGAGGGAGGTGAGGGAGAGGAGGAGCTTGTGAGTGGACTCGGGCACACAAACATGCAGGAGGCTTATCTGACAGTTCAAACTGACAACTTTATTTCAGCTGTTGAAAAATAACATTCATAATGAAAGTAGTGTGGAATTGGTAATTCTTGTCATTTATATATTTTTCCACGTGATTTTTTTTTATCTTTGTAATGGGCAGAGAGGAAGTTACCAGAGACGTTGATGTTATACTCATGTTATGTTGTTGGCGCAATGTGCTAATAAAGGTCCATATGAGTACACAGTGGATTCACGTTTATTATTTTAATTTTTTAATGGAAAAAAAAAAAAAAAAATCCCCCCCCCCCACTTCCCCCCCTCGCCGGGCCGCGGGACAAATTATCAAGCGTTGACCGGTCCGCAGCTACAAAAAGGTTGGGGACCACTGCACTAGATGACAGTAATAATTCATTGGACAAACTGTGTCAAAACAACAAAGTAATTCAAATGATCTCATTCATTGTAATTGTACAGAGTGGATCAAATTTCTTTCTACTTAAATGTAAAAAAAAAAATCCTCTACTTCTTAACTGTTAACTTCTTAAAAATAGATATGTTTATGGAAAAATCTGGCGATATGTTTCCATATTGATGTGTTTCCCCTACACTGCTAGTTTGTAGTATCCTAATGTCCACCCAAACAAATATTTTTTATTTTCTGTGATTTTAGATCCACTTGTCTGAGTTTAATCCAAGTCATGTAAACATTGATCCATCATTCTGGCAAGGCACTAAATGAATGGCCATGAAACACTACACACACATACAGTACATAGAAGGAAGTGTTTAAAAAGTGTTTGTGTTGTTTGTGTCTTGCAGGTGTCCAGCAGCTGATCGGTAATCCAGAAGAAGTTTCCCCTCAGTTCGGGGGGAGCTCCACTTTGAAGCAGGAGACTCCACAACCACCCTGCATTAAAAAGGAAGAGGAGGAACTCTGCATCACTCAGGAGGGAGAGTGTCTTCTAGGACGAGAGGAAGCTGATTACACCAAGTTTCCACGGAGTATTCTCTCCGTGAAGATTGAAGATGATGAAGAGAAACCACAAGTAGACAACCTCTTAGCTCCACTATCAGATAGTGAGGCTGAAGACGAGGTTGAAGTAACTTTGAGCAGCGATACAGACTGTGAAGGTGATATGAGGACTCACACTGACAACAAACACTCTGAATGCTCTACAAAGAAGAAAAGTAAAAATTGTTTCAGCTGCTCAGTTTGTGCTAAAAGCTTTCCTAAAAACAGCCAATTAACTTATCACATGAGAACACACACAGGAGAAACACCATTTACTTGTCCATTTTGCTGTAACAGCTTTTCTCAAAAGAGCAGTTGGACCCGTCACATGAAACTGCACACAGGAGAAAAACCATTTAATTGTTCTGTTTGCGGCAAAAGCTTTTCTCAAAAGAGCAATTGGGCGTCTCACAACAGAACACACACAGGAGAAAAACCGTATAGTTGTTCCGTTTGTGGTAAAGGTGTTGCCAGAAAGAACCATTTGACTGAACACATGAGAATGCACACAGGAGAACAACCATATAACTGTTCAGTTTGCGGTAAAAGGTTTTCTCTACAGGGCAGTTTGACGCAACACATGAGAACACACACAGGAGAAAAAAAGTTTACTTGTTCAGTTTGTGGTAAAAGCTGTTCTCAAAGCACCCATTTGACTGGACACATGAGAATACACACAGGAGAAAAACCCTTTAATTGCTCAGTTTGCTGTAAACGTTTTTCTCATAGCAGTGGTTTGAGTCAACACATGAGAAGGCACACTGGGCAAAAAACTTTTAACTGTTCAGTTTGTCCTGAAAGCTTTTCTCTCAAGGGCAATTTCACACAACACATGAAAACACACGCTGGAGAAAAAATATACAGCTGCTCAGTTTGAATAAAGATGAAGTTAAAAGAAAGTGTTCATATTTATCACTCAGGTCTAAGAGAGCACAATCTGAAGGTTCAATGTGCACAATTGAATATCTTAGTTGTTCAGACTGTAATGTGTGTGTACAAGTTTAGATTAGATGATGAGGTAATGGGTCCCATTTTTATAGTCTTTGGTATGACTCGGCCGGGGTTTGAACTCACGACCTACCCATCTCAGGGTGGACACTCTAACCACAAGGCCACTGAGTAGGCTTCTTCAGGAAATGAACAGCATTACTAGTCTGGGAATTTATCTCAGTGCAGTTATCAATCATGTTTGTATGATCATTTTCATTTTGAAGCAGTAATATTAAAGGCCTACTGAAAGCCACTACTACCGACCACGCAGTCTGATAGTTTATATGTCAATGATGAAATCTTAACATTGCAACACATGCCAATACGGCCGGGTTAACTTATAAAGTGCAATTTTAAATTTCACGGGAAACTTCCGGTTGAAAACGTCTATGTATGATGACGTTTGCGTGTGGCGTCGATGGTTGAAACGGAAGTATTCGGACACATTGTATCCAATACAAACAGCTCTGTTTTCATCACAAAATTCCACAGTATTCTGGACATCTGTGTTGGTGAATCTTTTGCAATTTGTTCAATGAACAATGGAGACTGCAAAGAAGAAAGCTGTAGGTAGGATCGGTGTATTAGCGGCCGGCTACAGCAACACAACCAGGAGGACTTTGAGGATAGCAGACACGCTATCCGACGCTAGCCGCCAACCGCATCGATGATCGGGTGAAGTCCTCTGTCGCGCCGTCGATCGCTGGAACGCAGGTGAGCACGGGTGTTGATGAGCAGATGAGGGCTGGCGTAGGTGGAGAGATAATGTTTTTATCAGAGCTCTGACGAGGTCCCGTAGCTAAGTTAGCTTCAATGGCGTCGTTATCAACAGAATTGCTAGGCTTCGACAGGCGGCACAGGATTAACCGTGTAGTTACAGGTCCAGTGTTTGGTTCGGTGTCTCCTGATAGTAGTATTGTTGATCTTCTGTCTATCCTTCCAGTCAGGGGCTTATTTTTTTTGTTTCTATCTACATTTAAGCACGATGCTATCACGTTAGCTCCATAGCTAAAGTGCTTCACCGATGTATTGTCGTGGAGATAAAAGTCACTGTGAATGTCCATTTCGCGTTCTCGACTCTCATTTTCAAGAGGATATAGTATCCGAGGTGGTTTAAAATACAAATCCGTGATCCACAATAGAAAAAGGAGAGAGTGTGGAATCCAATGAGCCAGCTTGTACCTAAGTTACGGTCAGAGCGAAAAAAGATACGTCCTGCACTGCACTCTAGTCCTTCACTCTCACGTTACTCATCCACGAATCTTTCATCCTGGCTCAAATTAATGGGGTAATCGTTGCTTTCTCGGTCCGAATCGCTCTCGCTCCATTGTAAACAATGTGCAGATGTGAGGAGCCCTTCAACCTGTGACGTCACGCTACTTCCGGTACAGGCAAGGCTTTTTTTTTATCAGCGACCAAAAGTTGCGAACTTTATCGTCGATGTTCTCTACTAAATCCTTTCAGCAAAAATATGGCAATATCGCGAAATGATCAAGTATGACACATAGAATGGATCTGCTATCCCCGTTTAAATAAAAAAAAATCATTTCAGTAGGCCTTCAACTGTCGGAGGTTTTCAAATATTCAATGAACTTTATTATCATACCAGCACACATGAGAAGGTTTGGAATTTAGTATTACAAGAACAATAGTACATACATAATGAGTGAAATAGAATTAGTTATACAGTACATTGGTTATTGTAGGAATAGATTATAAATCGAGTATAATAAAGATGAAAAATAGACTAGATTGTAATCTTGTATTGCAGAGGTGCTCAAAGTGCGGCCTGAAGGCCATTTGCAGCCCACAGCTCGGGTTTTGTTTTGCCCGCAGCACATTGTCGAAGAAAATTAACAAAAAAAACCCATTAAGAATATAAATGTAAAAAGCGTAATTTTTTATACCAATAACTAATAATACATTGTGTCACCTACAAAACAAATTAAGACACATTTTTTTCGCTTTCGACACACTGTATATTTCTGTTTTTAGCATTTTATATTCAACAGAATCCATCCATCCATTCATCTTCTTCCGCTTATTCAAGTCAGGTCACGGGGGCAGCAGCCTATGCAGAGAAGCTCAGATGGAAGAAAAGAAAAACCAGACAGCAAGAAAAAGAACAGGACAGCAGTTCAGACGATGTAGGTTCTTGGAGAGGGATTACCACACATCCAGCAGAACCTTTAGACCGGCATGAACACCAGCTGGAAGTGGAAGCAGACGAATTCCAACCCAAGAAAGGTGGAGCCCAGAGTAGGTCGATGCCGCGTCTGAAGGTGGTGATGACGGCTCTATGGCGGAGTCGGAGGGAGAGTTGGCACCTGTGGTGAACGAGAGAGGTGCCATCTGAAGACGAAAGGGACTCCAACCCACACCCTGGGGGGATGGCACGGCGTGATGGGTAGAACGCCTGTGCCAGCAACCTGAGGGCTCCAGGTTCGATCCCCGTCTTTGGCCAAACAAGTCACTGCCTTTGTGTCCTTGGAAAAGACTTAGACAGCTCACACTGGTGCATGAATGATAGGTGGTGGTCGGAGGGGCCGTAGGCGCAAATTGGCAGCCACGCTTCAGTCAGCCTACCCCAGGGCAGCTGTGGCCACAAATGTAGCTTACCACCCCCCATGTGTGAATGTGGAGTGAATTAAAAATTCTCTGTGAGCGCTTTGAGTATCTAGTCCAGGGGTCACCAACCTTTTTGAAACCAAGAGCTACTTCTTGGGTACTGATTAATGCGAAGGGCTACCAGTTTGATACACACTTAAATAAATTGCCAGAAATAGCCAATTTGCTCAATTTACCTTTAACTCTATGTTATTATTAATAATTAATGATATTTACACTTAATTGAACAGTTTAAAAGAGGAGAAAACACGAAAAAAATGACAATTACATTTTGAAACATAGTTTATCTTCAATTTAACGCTTTAAAATTAAACAGAAAAAAAGAAGAGAAAAACTTAAAAAAAGAATTTATGGAACATCATTAGTAATTTTTCCTGATTAAGATTAATTTTAGAATTTTGATGACATGTTTTAAATAGGTTAAAATCCAGTCTACACTTTGTTAGAATATATAACAAATTCGACCAAGCTATATTTCTAACAAAGACAAATCATTATTTCTTCTAGATTTTCCAGAACAAAAATTTTAAAATAAATTCAAAATACTTTGAAATAAGATTTAAATTTGATTCTACAGATTTTCTAGATTTGCCAGAATATTTGTTTTGAATTTTAATCATAATAAGTTTGAAGAAATATTTCACAAATACTCTTCGTCGAAAAAACAGAAGCTAAAATGAAGAATTAAATTAAAATGTATTTATTATTCTTTACAATTAAAAAAATAAAAATACTTGAACATTGATTTAAATTGTCAGGAAAGAAGAGGAAGGAATTTAAAAGGTAAAAAGGTATATGTGTTTAAAAATCCTAAAATAATTTTTAAGGTTGTATTTTTTCTCTAAAATTGTCTTTCTGAAAGTTATAAGAAGCAAAGTAAAAAAATTAATGAATTTATTTAAACAAGTGAAGACCAAGTCTTTAAAATATTTTCTTGGATTTTCACATTCTTTTTGAGTTTTGTCTCTCTTAGAATTAAAAATGTCGGGCAAAGCGAGACGAGCTTGCTAGTAAATAAATAACATTTAAAAAATAGAG
>NC_084747.1:10731805-10741805 GCF_033978785.1 Entelurus aequoreus | reverse complement strand
TTAAGGGAGAGACCCGCCACCCGGCGGAGGAAACTCATTTGGGCCGCTTGTACCCGAGATCTTGTCCTTTTGGTCATAACCCAAAGCTCATGACCTTAGGTGAGGATGGGAACGTAGATCGACCGGTAAATTGAGAGCTTTGCCTTCCGGCTCAGCTCCTTCTTCACCACAACGGATCAATACAGTGTCCGCATTACTGAAGACGCCGCACCGATCCACCTGTCGATCTCACCATCCACTCTTCCCTCACTCGTGAACAAGACTCCTAGGTACTTGAACTCCTCCACTTGGGGCAGGGTCTCCTCTCCATCCTGGAGATGGCACTCCACCCTTTTCCGATGCTGATATATGTCAGAATTTTGGGGGGATGGGGGGGGGGGGTTTACATTGTATATACAAACTCATGAACTTAATGGCAATTTCACTTATTTTTCATTATAGGGCCTACTTTTTTTATATACAAAAAGGACAGGACCATAAAACACAAACATATTGTTACTACCAGCCCTTATTTTTGACAGTAGACTCTGTCATGTCTACACATTTGAATTTAGAGATGCAATCTAGGGATGTCCCGATCCGATATTTGGATCGGATCGGCCGCCGATATTTGCCAAAAAATGCGTATCGGCAAGGCATGGGAAAATGCCCATCCAGATCCAGTTTTTTAAAAAAGTCTGGTCCGTGTTTTCCAACGCACCGATTTAAATAATACATTCCACTTTTCTACTGCTCCCTAATTTCCGTTCCGCATTTTCCAGCACACCTTCAACACATCCACAGGTCTGTGTCCCAACCGTTAAGACGGCCATGTGAATTAAAAGTTACCGGTAAAAATGTCAGCTGTCTCTGTGCGATATAGAAAATGACTATATGGTGATATTGGAGTATAAATTCTCACGCAGTTGCTTTTAGCTGCTGGCATTACACGACAGGCTCTCCTCGCTCTTTCCTGTGTCTCCTTCTCACAGACAGACAAGCGCACCTTCTTACATACGTCACATACTGTCACGTCATACGTCACATACGTATACGCCCTCGCGGAGCAGAGAGGTAGCAGCATGGCTAAAGTTAGCTGTGATGCTAGCGCAGCCGTGTGAGCGGTAATAATGAAGGAAGAATTAATTAATTCCGCCAAAAAACAGCAGGGGGGTCCATCGTCTGGCGGTGGTTTGGCTTCAAGTGGGAATATGTCGAACAGACAACCGTAATTAGTCAAGTGTGGGGCAAAAGCGTTGCTATAAAAAGTAGCATTACTGCTAATATGTAGCATCATTTTAAAAGTCACCTGCTAGAAAATGAAGCGTGTTTGAAACTCCGCACGTCAACATCTCCATTGTGTATTATTCAAACTCACCTAATTCAGCTGGCTAGTTGTTATCAAGAGTACTAAAACCCTTTTCAACATGAATCTGACAACTAAGTAGGCCAAATAACTTTAAACTTTAATACATGCTCGGATAAGGCCAGTATCGGATCGGAAGTGCAAAAACAACATCGGTATCGGATCGGAAGTGCAAAAACCTGGATCGGGACATCCCTAATGCAATCTAATGTTTTGGGCTAATGTTAGTATTTTAGCAAGGTCTCTGTAGTCTCGGGGCATTCAATTGTTCGCAACTGGACTGTTTGGTTTGTCTCAGAAGACGTTTCGCCTCTCATCCGAGTGTGCTTCATCAGTTCATGCTCATAGACTTTCGATTGGTCAGATCTAGTCTAGCGGCTGGTGTCAAAAACCCAAATATTTATACTCCAAAACCAGAATGGAGTGTCTGGGCAAGGATGGTTCCTCCCTATCGTCGTGAGAAAAACAACTGCTTTGATGCAAAAACAAGCAGTCCTACTGTCAAAGCCAACGGCAGTCGTTGAAGTGTAATTTCCCCTAATTAGCATTGAGGTATGTATATTGTGTGACAGAACGATCGTTGTGGATCGACTACTTCTACAAATTCTCCACACGACACCTCCGCTCTGGACAGGCTAGCCTCCCCCAAACTCAGAGGACAAAGCTACGAACAATGGTAGACCGAGCTTTTTGCTCCGCCGCTCCCAGTCTGTGGAACGCTCTCCCTGACCACCTGAGGGCACCACAGACTGTGGATGCTTTTAAAAACGTCTTAAAAACCCTTCTTTTTAAAAAAGCCTTTTATTTATATATATATATATATATATATATATATATATATATATATATATATATATATATATATATATATATATATATATATATATATATGTGTATATATACATACTAGTTCTAGCTATTAGGATGTTCTAGTTTTTATTTTTATTTACTTTTATTATCTTTTTATTTTATTATTATTATTTTTAATACACTGTAGCACTTTGAGGTTGTTTTACTCAATGTAAAGTGCTTTTTTACAAATAAAATCTATTATTATTATTATTACTACCAGTCCAAAATAGTCAGAATCCCCTAAGTAAGCATTCCATTCAGTTGTAAACAAATGAAAAAAATGGCATTCTGGTCACCTTCTGTAACCAGAATGTTTCTATCTCCTGTTATTTGTTGGAGGCTACATTGCAAAGTCTTTTATGAATGGTTGAAAGGACGGTGTTGTATGTGGGGGATGGGTGGTGTCGTAGGCCACCCCCTCTGTTCAGGGATGGTTTTTCAACCTTGACATAGATGGCTTCCCTCATTCCTCTTTCGAACCATTCGTCCTCCCTGTCCAGAATCTGTTCATTGTTGTACTCTAATGAGTTCTGTTTCTCCCTGAGGTGCAGGTAGACAGCTGAGTCTTGGCCTGAAGACTTTGCCTGTCTATGCTGTGCCATGCCTGATAAGTCTATGAGCATGAACTGATTAAGCCTACTGAGGTTTTTGCCGCGAGACTAGATGTGACCAATCTAAGTCTTTGAGCCTGAGCTGATGAAGCCTACTCGGATGACAGGTGAAACATCTTCTAAGACAAACCAAACAGTCCAATTGCGATCGATTGAATGCCCTGAGATCACAATGACCTGGATGAATGAGAACACCCATAGAGAATCTTACCTTCCTTTCTGCATCCTCCAAATGGTCCGTTTTGGAATTTGTCAGTCCTGTGGCGTTTTTCAGACCTGTGACATCTGGAGATATCTCTATACGTGGTAAAGGCTTACCCAAAGGCCTTTGCGTGAATCTGCCATTTTATTTAATGTGAGAGCATTTGTAGTCCAAAGACACAATGCCCATGGTATGACACAAATACCGAACATGCTCTGTTGTTGGTTTGCTTTAACCAGCACAAGTCACGACACAAACTTTCAGCCTCATCTATAGTAAGAGAGTGTCTTACTTTCAATTTTCATGATTCGTGGCAATGCACCTTCAACTCTGAGCAAGTCTCTTGTCATTTGTGCAAAGCAAGTCTAAGACTCGTGCTTCAGAAACCTGCGCCAGTATAAATGGACTTTCCAATAAACTACTTTTAATGGCGGGCTCAGTGACTACTATTTATGGCAATGGAGGAGCCAATGAAAGGGTAAGTAATAACAGTAGGTTAGAAATGTGTGAATTATATGTTAGCCGTGTTAGCTCAATTTGCTGTGTAGCTAGCTTAGCCTTCTACTGTAAGACATTAGCATCACCGTCCTTCAGCAAAATAATTGGATGTTTCCATATTGATTTTTTTTCACCCCACTGCTAGTTTGTAGTATCCTAATGTCCACCCAAACAGATGTTTTCTATTTTCTGTGATTTTAGCTTCACTTGTCTGAGTCTAATCCAAGTCATGTAAACATTGATCCATCATTCTGGCAAGGCACTAAACTGAATGTCCATGAAACACTACACACACATACAGTACATAGAAGAAAGTGTGTCAAGTGTCTTTGTGTTGTTTGTGTCCCACAGACGTCCAGCAGGCAATTTGTGATCGAGAAGAACTTCCCTCTCAGTTAGGGGCGAGCTCCGGTCTGAAGCAGGAGACTCCACAGCCACCCCACATTAAAAAGGAAGAGGAGGAACTCTGGATCACTCAGGAGGGAGAGTGTCTTCTAGGACGAGAGGAAGCTGATTACACCAAGTTTCCACTGAGTATTTTCTCTGTGAAGACTGAAGATGACGAAGAGAAACCACAAGTAGACAACCTCTTAGCTCCACTATCAGATAGTGAGGCTGAAGACGAGATTGAAGTCACTTTGAGCAGCGATACAGACTGTGAAGGTGATATGAGGACTCACACTGACAACAAACACTCTGAATGCTCTAAAAAAAAAAAAAGTAAAACTTGTTTGAGCTGCTCAGTTTGTGCTAAAAACTTTACCAAAAACAGCCAATTAATTTATCACACGAGAACACACACAGGAGAAAAACCATACAAATGTTCAGTTTGTGGTAAACGTGTTACCAGAAAGAGCCATTTGACTGAACACATGAGAACACACACAGGAGAAAAACCATATCGTTGTTTAATTTGTGGTAAAAGCTTTTCTCAAAAGAGCGGTTTGACTCCACACATGAGAAAACACACAGAAGAAAAAACATTTAATGGCTCAGTTTACTCAGGAGAAAAAGCATATAATTGTTCGGTGTGCAGTCGAAATTTTTCTCTAAAGAATTCTTTGCTTCAGCACATGAGAAAACACACAAGAGAAAAAACATTTAGTTGTTCAGTTTGTTGCAAGAGTTTTCCTGTAAAGAGGCGTTTGACTGAACACCTGAGAATACACACCGGAGAAAAACCATTTACTTGTTCAGTTTGTGGCAGAAGCTTTTCTCAAATGGGCAGTTTGACTAAACATATGAGAACTCACACGAGAGAAACAACATTTAACTGTTCAGTTTGTGACAAAAGCTTTTGTCAAAGCAGCAATTTGACTAAACACATGAAAAAACACGTGGGAGAAAAAACATTTAGTTGTTCAGTCTGCGGCAAAAGATTCCACAGTAATGTGGATGCACTAAAACACACCACAACACACGAGGGAAAATAACTAATCAGCTGTTTAGTTTCTGGTATGTTGCTCATATGTGGCGACATCCACACAAACCCAGGATCTCCTCAAATAAGTTCACTGCTTCTTTCACAAATATTTGAGGTATTTGTATACAAATTGGGATTATCTGGAGCCTAAATGCATATCCTCATGACCCCATGTCATCTGTGTAATATTAGGACAATGCCATAAATAAATGTAGTCACCAAGAAGCCAGCCATCACACACAATGCCAGCTTGTAGTCTGTTCCCAACCATGCTGTTACTTAGAATGTGAGAATCATGTGTTGAAGCAGGACACATCACTACAATGTTGTTCATTGCATTTGCACATCACATATGATCTCTACACTGATCCTATTAAATATGTTTCTTGTTGACATTTACATAATCATCATGTGATGGTGCTTTTATAGCAAAGTGGTTTTCATTGAGGGCCACATGGCAGTTATGGCTGCCATCAGAGGGCCGTTTGTAACAGTGAATAATGTATGAATTTTCCTCTGGATTTCATTATTAATTATATAAATTGTTCTAAGTGTACTGTGGATTTTACAGTCAAAACTTTACATTTACAACATTTTACTGTAAAAGATCATTTGTTTGTTATCTTCACAACATTTTACGGTAAATGGAAAAACAGGAGTACTGTTTTTTTGGTTTTGCTTTTTTTTTTTTTACAGGAAAAAGCTGGCAGCTTATTTGCCAGAAATTTTGTGTTAAATTTACAACATGATATTGTTCATGGAAAAACAGTACATGTTTTTTTTTTTTTTATTCTGGCAACTTAGCTGCCAGTTTTTCTACCGTAAAAACGAATGTATCGTTTTTCCATTGACAGTAATACACCGTTAAAAACATGATTTTACAGTAAAATTATGGCAGCTCAGTCAGAATTTTAATGCAAAAAATTGGTAGTTTTTTTTTTTCAATTTACCGTAATATGCTGTAAAGGACACCGTAAAATGTATTGTCATTTTTTATTAATTTGATGGGTAGTTTGCTGTAAAATCATAAGTCAAGCAGATATTTCAGTATTTATTTTTAGTTAGACAAAACATGTTTGGAAAGTATGATAATATACTGTAACATTTTTTGCAATAATGAATACTATTAGTTTAAAAGGTATGCAATGTCAAGCAGTACATACATTTTTTTCTGTCAAAATGGAAAAAAATCAATTACATTTAGTGAGAAAATATGAAGTACATATAATTTCCGGGTGTTTGCGGGCCAGATAAAATGATGTCGCGGGTTGACACCTGTGCTTTATTAATGTGTGTGCAGTCAGTAGCTCTGATTACATTAGGAAAACAGCTGTTGCTTTAAATTGTGATTTAAAGTTGCCCTTTTATATGGGAATGTAATATATCTGACTAACATGCTGATCATTTAATGTGTTTTTAGCACCACTTTGCCTATGATTGTATATCCATTCATGTAATTTTACTTACAAGGTGTGTTAATTGTTCATATGTCTCTGATGTGCATATCAATCAGTCTGAGGAGTAATTGTTGGACATCCATCCATCCATTTACTACCGCTTGTCCCTTTCGGGGTCGCGGGGGGTACGTGCTGGAGCCTATCTCAGCTGCATTCGGGCAGAAGGCGGGGTATGTCTTTATTTAAACAGTTACCCAGCATCCCCTCTGTGTGTCACCAAAATATCCACAGCTTGTAGAAATGTGCGTACGACAGCCATGAAGTTGGCGTGAGGCACCGCACATTTCCGCCTTCAGTTCACTCTCGATACATCCCTACTTTGACGTGAAAAGCGCCAGGTTTTTGTGCGTACGCACGCTTAATACATGAGGCCCCTGGTGTTGATGTTTTGTGTCTACAGACCAACATCAGATGATGCACAAAGAATCTCCCCGAGTTGCAGCACAAAAGCAGCCAAGTTTTCTCAACCATGAATTTCTGTCCCAAAGATGTTGTTATAAAATGGTGTTGTCCTGACACGGCAAAGACTAATTAATGGCCCTGATGGGATCTCAGCAACTCTACTTAAAAATGTGTGCTGGAGCTTGGTGGTTCCACTTCTTCATTACTGCCCCCTATCTGCTGGTGAATCACTTCCTTACTTTTTTCTTTGTTTTAACAATTGTTTCCCTCATGATGGACGATCTTAACAACTCTGATTTTTTTTTTTTTTTTTTTTACCAAAATCATTGAAACCTTTACCACGGGTGTATAAATAAGTATGTTGATTTTCTACCATTTTTACGGAATTATTTTGGTTTTTGTGACGTCATGCGTGTTCACTTCCGGTTGTATGTAGACACGTCATGTATGGATCTTCATATTTACCTTTACTGTATAGTAGTTGTAGTTTAATATTTTGCTTTATTGTCTGAAAATGAATGACCGTCTGACAACTGCTGAAGATATTTTTCTTATGACCACATTTTGAAAAGTATTAGATTCTATGATCACATTGATTCTGTTTTGAAAGTCTGTTGTTTTGTGTATTGTTTTGTATCGCTTTGTTATTGAAATAAAGATGAAGTCAAACAAGTGTTTATATTTATTACTCAGGTCTAAGAGAGCACAGTCTGTAGGCTCAATGTGCACAATTGAACATCTTAGTTGTTCAGACAGTAATGTGTTTATACACGTTTAGATTGGGTTATGATAAGAACAATAGTACATACATAATAATTTCAATATAATAGGACATACAGCAAATAGCATAGGTTAATAAAGGAATGGATCAAAAATAGATTACAATAAATATGAAAAATAGAATACAATGTGTTCTTGTATTTTAAAGGTGTCTAAAGTGAGGCCCGAGGGCCATTTGCAGCCCGCTGCTCGGGTTTTGTCGGCCCTCAGCAAATTGGTGAAGAAAATGAATAGAATAAGAAAAGTAAAAATAATAAATAAAAAGCTGAAATTTGGAGACCGATAACTAATATTAGTTTCGTCACCCACAAACAAACTCAAATTATTGTCTTTAGACACAAAGTATATGTGGTTTTTTTTTTAGCATTTTATATTTTACAAAATAAAAATATAAAATGACCCTCGCATGATTTGACTTTTCAGTATGTGGCCCTTGGTGGAAAAAGTTTGGACACCCCCGTTTTTGGGGCGGTATAGCTCGGTTGGTAGAGTGGCCGTGCCAGCAACTTGAGGGTTCCAGGTTCGATCCCCGCTTCCGCCATCGTAGTCACTGCCGTTGTGTCCTTGGGTAAGACACTTTAGCCACCTGCTCCCAGTGCCACCCACACTGCTTTAAATGTAACTTAGATATTGGCTTTCACTATGTAAAAGCGCTTTGGGTCACTAGAGAAAAGCGCTATATAAATATAATTCACTTCACTTCTGTTGTAGTGCAAATAGAATGACGAAATAATTACAGCAAACCAAATAAAATAATATTTTACATACAAAGGTATGTAACATCGGCAAACGGTTGTTTTAAAAAATATATTAAAATGCTTATATTTTGAAAAATACTGCCGTAAAGTAGGAAGCGGAAATGCTGTTTTTGGCGCATGCGCAAACGGACGGACTACTTTCGCGGGCAACAAGATGGCGGACTGGGCGACTGCGGCGTCCTAAAGACGTTTCTGCGATCCACCCGCCATATATATTCTTAACGATTCGTCTTTTTGAAGACCACGGAACGCAGGTTGAGTTTGCAGCGGTGGAGTGTTACCTGAAGTGAAGATTGAAGACGTGATAGAAGATGGACGACTACTGCTATGCTAAGATGGCGACGTCCGCTAAAAGAGAACATGAGAGAGAATCAGCGCCACCAACTTCCAGCAAATCACCAACGGAGATAAAGACGAAAACTGCAGACAAAGGTGAGTTAATTAAAGTTTCCAACAACGTAATTTTGCAGACTGAAATGGGTGTTGGTGAGAATTTAACCGACTGTGTTGAAGAATGTAAAGAAAGAGCCGCCATGATTGTTAGCTTGAAGAAGGCAGTGGAGTTCACATCAGAGGAGATGAAAGAATGCAAAAGTGGAAGAAAATATTGTTTTGAAAGAAGAGTTTTCGGGGGAGAGTAAGAGCTCAATCAACCAATCGATCAATGTTTATTTATATAGCCCTAAATCACAAGTGTCTCAAAGGGCTGCACAAGCCACAACGACATCCGCGGTACAGAGCCCACATCAGGGCAAGGAAAAACTCACAACCCAGTGGGATGTCAATGAGAAACCTTGGGCGACCCATGCAATGGACGTCGAGTGGCTCTAGCATAATATTGTGAGAGTCCAGTCCATAGTGGATCTAACATAATAGTGTGAGAGTCCAGTCCATAGTGGATCTAACATAATAGTGTGAGAGTCCAGTCCATAGTGGATCTAACATAATAGTGTGAGAGTCCAGTCCATTGTGGATCTAACATAATAGTGAGAGTCCAGTCCATAGTGGATCTAACATAATAGTGTGAGAGTCCAGTCCATTGTGGATCTAACATAATAGTGAGAGTCCAGTCCATAGTAGATCTAACATAATAGTGGGAGTCCAGTCCATAGTGGATGTAACATAATAGTGAGAGTCCAGTCCATAGTGGATCTAACATAATAGTGAGAGTCCAGTCCATAGTAGATCTAACATAATAGTGGGAGTCCAGTCCATAGTGGATCTAACATAATAGTGGGAGTCCAGTCCATAGTGGATCTAACATAATAGTGAGAGTCCAGTCCATAGTGGATCTAACATAATAGTGAGAGTCCAGTCCATAGTGGACCTAACATAATAGTAAGAGTCCAGTCCATAGTGGGGTCAGCAGGAGACCATCCCAAGCGGAGACAGGTCAGCAGCGCAGAGATGTCCCCAACCGATGCACAGACGAGCGGTCCACCCCGGGTCCTGACTTTGGACAGCCAGCACTTCATTCTTGGCCACCGAACCTGTGCCTTCCCCTCCACAAGGGAGAGGGGGGCAGAGCATAAAAGAAAAGAAACGGCAGATCAACTGGTCTAAAAGGGGGTCTATTTAAAGGCTAGAGTATACAAATGAGTTTTAAGATGGCACTTAAATGCTTCTACTGAGGTAGCATCTCTAACTGTTCCCGGGAGGGCATTCCAGAGTA
>NC_084747.1:10721805-10726805 GCF_033978785.1 Entelurus aequoreus | reverse complement strand
GGCAAGGAAAAACTCAACCCAATGGGACAATGAGAAACCTTGGAGAACCCCCCCCCCCCCCCCCCATATTTAATGTCCGAACTGAGACACATTTTTTTTGCAAATAATCATTAAATCAGAATTTAATGGCAGCAACACACTGCAAAAAAGTTGGCACGGGGGCCATTTTTACCACCGTGTTACATGGCCTTTCCTTTAAACAACACTTAGTAAACGTTTGGGAACTGAGGGGACACATTTTTGAAGCTTTTCAGGTGGAATTATTTCCCATTCTTGCTTGATGTACAGCTTAAGTTGTTCAACAGTCCGGGGGTCTCCGTTGTGCTATTTTAGGCTTCATAATGCGTCACACATTTTCAATGGGAGACAGGTCTGGACTACAGGCAGGCCAGTCTAGTACCCACACTCTTTTACTATGAAGCCACGCTGTTGTAACATGTGGCTTGGCATTGTCTTGCTGAAATAAGCAGGGGCGTCCATGGTAACGTTGCTTGGATGGCAACCTATGTTGCTCCAAAACCTGTATGTACCTTTCAGCATTAATGGTGCCTTCACAGATGTGTAAGTTACCCATGCCTTGGGCACTAATACACCCCCATACCATCACACATGCTGGCTTTTCAACTTTGCGCCTATAACAATCCGGGTGGTTATTTCCCTCTTTGTTCCGGAGGACACGACGTCCACAGTTTCCAAAAACAATTTGAAATATGGACTCGTCAGACCACAGAACACTTTTCCACTTTGCATCAGTCCATCTTAGAAGAGCTCAGGCCAAGAGAAGCTGGTGGGGTTTCTGGGTGTTGTTGATTAATGGCTTTTGCTTTGCATAGTAGAGTTTTAACTTGCACTTACAGATGTAGCGACACACTTTAGTTACTGACAGTGGTTTTATGAAGTGTTCCTGAGCACATGTGGTGATATCCTTTACACACTGATGTGGCTTTTTGATGCAGTACCGCCTGAGGGATCGAAGGTCCGTAAAATCATCGCTTACGTGCAGTGATTTCTCCAGATTTTCTGAACCTTTTGATGATATTACGGACCGTAGATGGTGAAATCCCTAAATTCCTTGCAATAGCTGTTTGAGCAACGTTGTTCTTAAACTGTTCGACAATTTGCTCACATATTTGTTGTCAAAGTGGTGACCCTCCCCCCATCCTTGTTTGTGAATGACTGAGCATTTCATGGAAGCTGCTTTTATACCCAATCATGGCACCCACCTGTTCCCAATTAGCCTGTTCACCTGTGGGATGTTCCAAATAAGTGTTTGATGGGCATTTCTCAACTTTCTCAGTCTTTTTTGCCACTTGTGCCATCTTTTTTGAAACACTTTGCAGACATCAAATTTCAAATGAGCTAATATTTGCAAAAAATAACTAAGTTTACCAGTTAAATATCTTGTCTTTGCAGTCTATTCAATTGAATATAAGTTGAAAAGGATTAGCAAATCATTGTATTCTCTTTTTATTTACCATTTACACAACGTGACAACTTCACTGGTTTTGGGTTTTGGGTTTTGTGTGTGTGTGTGTGTGTGTGTGTGTGTGTGTGTGTGTGTGTGTGTGTGTGTGTGTGTGTGTGTGTGTGTGTGTGTGTGTGTGTGTGTGTGTGTGTGTGTGTGTGTGTACACATATATACACACAATATTGGGACATAGAAATATGTTGCGATATTCTCAAATTCACTGAAATATATAAAATACAAGTTGTATATATGTACACTAGATTACAGTAATAATTAATTGGACTAACTATAAAAAAAACTAAGTAATTCAAATGATCGATCTCCATTGATTGCAATTGTACAGAAAGTGGATCAAGTTTTTTGCCACTTAAATGTAAGAAAAGTCCTCTACTTTGTTACTGTCAACTTTTTAAAAATAGATATATTTATGTAAAAATGTTGAGATATCTTTTCATTTTTATTTTTCCCCCCACTGTTACTTTGTAGTAAGGCACTAAATGAATGGCCATGAAACACTACACACACGTACAGTACGTAGAAGAAAGTGTGTAAAGTGTGTTTTTGTTGTTTGTGTCTTGCAGACGTCCAGCAGCTGATCGGTAATCCAGAAGAAGTTTCCCCTCAGTTAGGGGGGAGCTCCACTTTGAAGGAGGAGGCTCCACAACCCCCCTGCATTAAAAAGGAAGAGGAGGAACTCTGCATCACTCAGGAGGGAGAGTGTCTTCTAGGACGAGAGGAAGCTGATCTCACCAAGTTGCCACTGACTGTTGTCTCTGTGAAGACTGAAGATGATGAAGAGAAACCACAAGCAGACAACTTCTTAGCTTCACTATCAGATAGTGAGGCTGAAGAGGAAGTTGAAGTAACTTTGAGCAGCGATACAGACTGTGAAGGTGATATGAGGACTCACACTGACAACAAACAGTCTGAATGCTCTAAAAAAAAGAAAGGTAAAAAAAATTTGAGTTGTTCGGTTTGTGGTAAAAGTTTTGCTCACAGGAGTAATTTGGCTTACCACATGAGAACACACACAGGAGCAAAACCATTTAATTGTTCAGTTTGCGATACAAGCTTTTCTAGAAAGGGTACTTTGATTGAACACATGAGAACGCACACAGGAGAAAAACCATTTAATTGCTCACTTTGCGGTAAAAGCTTTTCTCAAAAGGGCAGTGTGACTAAACACATGAAAACACACACAGGTGAAAAAACACTTATTTGCTCAGTTTGCAGTCAAGTATTTGTTTCCAGACAAGGTCTAGTTCGCCACTTGAGAAAACACATGGCAAGCGATACAGGCAGTGAAAGTGATATGAGGACTCACACTGACGACAAGGACTCCAAATGCCCTCAAAAGAAGAAAAATGAAAAATGTTTGAGCTGTTCGGTTTGTGGTAAACTTTTTACTCACAAGAGCAAATTGACCTACCACATGAGAACACACACGGGAGAAAAACCATTTAATTGTTCAGTTTGTGACACAAGCTTTTCTGTAAAAAGTAATTTGATTGACCACTTAAAAAGACACACTGGAGAAAAGCCATTTAGTTGCTCACTATGTTGCAATAGTTATGCTCGAAAGAGCCATTTGACTGATCACATGAGAACACACACAGGAGAAAAACCATTCACTTGTTTAGTTTGTGGTAAAAGATGCTCTCAAAAGAGCAGTGTGACTATACACATGAAAACACACACAGAAGTAAAAACATTTAACTGCTCAGTTTGCAGTGAAATATTTGCCACCAAACAAGGTTTATTTCGCCACATGAGAACACACAAAGGCGGGAAAACGTTTACTTGTTCAATTTGTGCCAAAAGTTTTACTCAAAATAGCAGTTTGACCGATCACATAAGATTACACACAGGGGAAAAACCATTTAACTGCTCAGTTTGCAGCAAAATATTTGCCTCCAAACAAGGTTTATCTCGCCACATGAGAACACACAAAGGCGGAAAAACATTTACTTGTTCAATTTGTGGCGAAAGTTTTTCTCAAAATTGCAGTTTGATTGAGCACGTAAGATTACACACAGGAGAAAGCCATTTAAATGCTCAGTTTGTCACTAAAGCTTTACTAAAAATGGCAGTTTAACCCAGCACATGAGAACACACACAAGAGAAAAACATTTAGTTGCTCAGTTTGCTGCAAAAACTTTGTCTCCAGTCAAGGTTTATTTCAACACCAGCAACCCCAAAAGGGACAAGCGGTAGAAAATGGATGGATGGAGATTACACACAGGGGTAAAACCATTTAATCAATCACTCTGCGTCAAAAGATTCCCCCGTAATGCAGATGCTGTAAAACATGTGAGAACAAATAAGGGAAAATAACCACTCAGCTGTTTAGTTTGTGGTATGTTGCTCATACGTGGTGACATCCATCCAAACCCAGGGCCTCATCAAAATATGTGCACTGCTTCTTTCTTGCACGTATTTGTGCAATTTGGGATTATCTCATCATATTCTTATCTCCTTGCGACACCATGTCTTCTGTGTATCTGAAACGTTCCTGAGAATTAAGCATTTCTTTATTCAAACAGTTACCCAGCATCCCCTCTGTGTGTCACCAAAGTATCCACAGCTTGTAGAAATGTGCGTACGACAGCCGTGAAGTTGGCGTGAGGCACCGCACATTTCCGCCTTCAGTTCACTCTCCATACATCTCTACTTTGACGTGAAAAAGGACGCACGCCAGGTTTTTGTGCGTACGCACGCTTAATACATGAGGCCCCTGGTGTTGATGTTTTGTGTCTACAGACCAACATCAGATGATGCACAAAGAATCTCACCTGAGTTGCAGCACAAAAGCAGCCAAGTTTTCTCAACCATGAAATTCTGTCCCAAAGATGTTGTTATAAAATTGTGTTGTCCTGACACTTCAAAGACTAATTAATGGCCCTGATGGGATCTCGGTAACTCTACTTAAAAATGTGTGCTGGAGCTTGGTGGTTCCACTTCTTCATTACTGCCCCCTATCTGCTGGTGAATCACATCCTTACTTTTTTCTTTGTTTTAACAATTGTTTCCCTTATGATGGACGATCTTAACAACTCTGATTTTTTTTTTTTTTCACCAAAATCATTGAAACCATTTCCACAGGTGTATAAATAAGTATGTTGATTTTCTACCATTTTTACGGAATTATTTTGGTTTATGTGACGTCATGTGTGTTCACTTCCGGTTGTATGTAGACACGTCATGTATGGATCGTCATGTTTACCTTTACTGTATAGTAGTTGTAGTTTAATATTTTGCTTTATTGTCTGAAAATGAATGACAGTCTGACAACTACTGAAGATATTTTTCTTTTGACCACATTTTGAAAATTATTAGATTTTTTTTCATGATCACATTGATTCCGTTTTGAAAGACGGTGTTGTTTTGTTTTGTGTGTTGTTTTGTATCGCTTTGTTATTGAAATAAAGATGAAGTTAAACAAGTGTTTATATTTATCACTCAGGTCTAAGAGAGCACAGTCTGTAGGCTCAATGTGCACAATTGAATATCTTAGTTGTTCAGACAGTAATGTG